>NW_026607090.1:0-22961 GCF_029890125.1 Rhinichthys klamathensis goyatoka
CACCTGGCAGCGCAGTATGTGTCTTCATGCCATCATATGAGGGACAAGGGCTGAACCCTCTTTTTCCCTTAAACTGCTCTCTGCACTATTTTTTATTTGTATTTATTTATTTATTTTTATTGTGATGTATCTATGTATAATATGGAAAGGTTTTTTTTCCCCACTTTTATTTATCTACGTATGTTTGTATATGTCTATTGCTTTGGCAATATTGTGCTATTTTACACAGTCATGCCAATAAAGCTAATTTGAATTGAATTGAGAGAGAGAGAGAGAGAGAGAGAGAGAGAGAGAGAGAGAGAGAGAGAGAGAGAGAGAGAGAGAGAGAGAGAGAGAGAGAGAGAGAGAGAGAGAGAGAGAGAGAGATTTCGACAACATGTGAGGACAGTTTATGCTCTCAGTGCATGCTGGGACTGATTGAGGTGCAATTCCCAAAATATCAGTCAATCAGAGACTGTTATTATCACAAGAAACAGTATACATTATCACAAGAAACAATACTTCCTGAATTCAATCAATGTTCCTCAATTTAAAATCTGTGTTTTACTCTTAGTAGAAAGCTGAATGTGCAGAGTGAGATTTGTAGCATCTAGCCATATCCTGAGGGACAACCAGGCCTGAGAAAACAACAATAAATGAATGTGTTGTGAAAGGGTCTCCCTGACACACATGGACTGGCAATAAAGAGCACTGGGACCTTTCCCAGTGGGCCAGCCATAGTTGTCAAAACCAAGTTTATAACAAATGGTTTCAGAGAAAAAAATCCTGATCTTGTAAGGCTCAACAGGGAGGGTATAGTTTAGTATTTCCACTGATTTTTTATTTATTTATTTTTTTACAACCATGTCCAGTCTCATCACAGATACTACCAAACATCTCGTTGTGTTCCCCAACAATACTAGAGAGTGAATCTGGATGACAGGCAATGGAACATACCGTTCAAAGGTTTTTGATTTTTATTTTTGAATATACTTTTAATCATCAAGGCTGTAATAAATTGATAACAATTGTAAATAAATGTTGTTCTTCTGAACTTTCTATTCATCAAAGAATCCATAAAAAAAAAATATATTACAGGTTCCCCAAAAATATTAAGCAGCACAATGGTTTTAAAAATGACGATAATAATACTGCTTCTCGATCATCAAATCATCATATTAGAATGATTTTAGAAGGATCATGTGACACTGAAGACTGGACTAATGATGCTAAAAAAAGATCAGCTTTACCATAACAGGAATACATTATATTTTAAAATATAATCAAATAGAAAACAGTTATTTTAAACTGTAATATTTCACCATATGTTGTTCAAATAAATGCAGTGCAGTGTAAGTAGAAACACACAGGCAATTAACGTTAAAGGGACAATGTGTAGGAATTTCTCCCATCTAGTGGTGAAAATGTATTTTGCATTCAAACGAATTTTGCTCTCCAGCGCCTCGCTTTTTCAAATGCGCGTTGCATCGGTAGCCATTATGTACCAAAAGCTATGACAGGATGTCTTCTAATAGCACTTCGTCGAGTGTTCCTTTGGGTGAACAGGTTTGTTATTTCAAACAAACAGCAACTTGACACAACGAACAAACAAATATTACAGTATGAATTACTGACTGTGAAAAACATGAACTACTGTAATAAGTAGTTATGCCTTCTTTATTCGTTATATTTTCTGAAGTACGTGCATTGTTAGATATCATCATCAACTTTTAACTATAAATGTTCATCTGTCTATAAAATAGAGTACACAACCATACAATGAAAAAAAGCTTGTAATTAAGATAACCTGTCGAGAAGAAAGCAGGCAACTTCAGCGTCTCTTTTGAAATCTTTCTCCTGCATTAGCTCTATCCACCTGGAAAAAGCTATCCCGACATCATTGCGTCCTCACTGACATTAGGTCAGGAATAATTTAGCTGTTCTACATGAAATGGACATGATTTGATTTAAAATTATTTTATCAAGTGAGAAGAAAGATTGTGGAGTGCAACAAGAGACATGTAGTTAGTAGTGTAGGAGATTTCCAGGGACAACGGTAAACAGTTTTAAGTTTTTTTTTAAATATTTTCCGCTCATTTAATCTTGCTGAAAGCTCTGTAATAATTATACATTTTGCGGCAGCATATGCTGCCTGGACTTGTATAAAGATATACCTTTCACATTTCTAGTATTTAACTATGTTTTCCCATTGTTGTTTGAGTCAAGCATTTGTAGTAGCTTTGGATGTGCGTGCATCGCATATTTTCTGACACTAGACTTTCAGTGAATGAGAGCTTTTTGGATGTTTTGGATGTTTTAGTCTTTGCAAATCACTCGCACATACAGCCTTTCATCCTCTGAATTTTACCTGCAACATGCATTATGGAGGGCTGCTGATACTTTTCCTGTATAGGCAAAGATGTCAACAAGTCATAACAATGTGCAGACTCTAAAATTGGTCAACTAGCAAAAAGTTGGATGTCTACACAAATTAAGGCACGATTTGGTGATTTGGCTGAGGTGATTTGGATAAAAATGTCAAAGTATAGTTAGCCTATCAACCCACTTGATGAACGTGATTTCACCAAGTACAACATGTTCCTGGATCAACATCTTTGTAGGGTGTATGTGACTAAATGTGCTGTAGGACCATAAATACAAGACCTGTCAAAAAAGAAGACCTGTAGAGAGAGAGAGAGAGAGATAGTGCAGAGAGAGAGAGAGAGAGAGAGAGAGAGAGAGAGAGAGAGAGAGAGAGAGAGAGAGAGAGAGAGAGAGAGAGAGAGAGAGAGAGAGAGAGAGAGAGATAGCGCAGATAGCACAAGGTAAGAGAGCAGGAAGCCTTGACTGATAAAAGCAGCCCAGAGGGGAGATGTTGATACCCTCCCTAACCTGGACACTACAGCAGATAAGTAAACACCACCCTTACACTCTCAGATAACAGCAGGGAGGGTAAAGACTGTAAAATCTCTGACAGAAACACCAGCTGCATATGTATCATCCACAACAGCTTTAAACACTTATGGGGTTGCCATGACCAGACAGATGCAATAAACTAGAGGACTGAGATTACTAGCACACTGTCATTCGCCACCTAAACATAACACTTAGCACAATTAAACAAAACCAGTAACCATCCATAAGCACAATCAGCAACAAGGAAGCACCAAATAAACTTGTAGTAACCTGAAATATGATGTGGCATCTTGTTCTGTGACTTTCATTGTTTGAAAAGATTCATTATTACTTAACCAGTTGGGTCATTCATACTATGCAGTACATTTTCATGAGCTTACGGTGTATATATTTATATACTGCAGGGTCTTAAAGCGTTCTGCCAATGGCTATGTTCGCAAATCAAACAATTATTTGTCCCAAAGGAATGATTCATTCTCAATTTAGAGTTTGTTCGTATGGTCTAGACTTTTGCGTACGCCTTCGTGAACGGGAACTACATTCTGTCTGGCTTTCATACAGAACGCTTTATTGATGCCTTGAATACGGGATGATTCTGTATTATACGGAATGGTTGGCAACCCTAATTAAAGGCATTTAGTAGTTTTTTTAGCTAGTGTTAGCATCACTGTTCTTTAAAGCTGCAGTCCGCAGTTTTTCCTCTTTGTCGCCTTGCCTCTCTGTTAGTAATCTGCAATTGCAGTCATTCGCGGAATTATCAACTTTACGTGAGTTGTACTTCGACACGGCACAGCGCGGATCAACACAATGTTTGAGGAGACTGTGAGGCTGTCAATCACCGCGCCGGTGTGGATACTGGCATTCAGAATCACAGATTATTCTTTTTGGAAGTATGACCAACATAAGAATGTTCACCGGAAAATGCCATCTGAACAAGTAACATCCACTTTTGTTGTGGTTCTGACATTGCAGTAAATCGCCCTGATTAAATCTAAAAATCGCTTATCATATTACGAAAAACCGTGCAAATTATACTTTGTTCTCAAATTGTTAATGTTAACAACGTCAGCATTGCGTGACTACATGTAATGTCCTTCCGATATGTATCCTTGTTTTCACATGGGTCCGGTTGCAGTCTCTTTTTTTCTGTAGCCACTCCGAAGTCCGAACGAAGTCTTTTTACAACGGGTGAATCTGTTGTCACTGGTGATTGTCGTTTTGAACCTTTCTGGATCCGCCATCAAATTGATAAGTTTAATCATCTCAAGTGCAGTGAGAAAAGGCTATAAATCTCCACCTCCAGCATCCTCACTCGCAATATAGCCTACTAGCCGAGACTCCTTCTTTATGTGTACAGATGTGACGTAATGACGCAAAATCATGCTCGAATCTCCCGCGGAAATCCACCAGTACCACTGGAATTAAAAACATTATTACAAGCTTACCGCTTTGAATCGAGCTAAGGCAAGCAGAAAGTTTTGAACACTGGCTGGTTATGTATTTTCTCAAATATGTATTTTGGATAATTTGCAACCCAAAAAAAGCTACGGACTGCAGCTTTAAGTGAGATGGTCTTCACTGCAGAACACGAAATCCAGGGGATGGGAGTTGGATCCAGATCCAACTCCTCCCACCTTACATATACCTAAACCTACCCATCTCCGCCCCCTGATCCCTAACCCCACCCCTAATCCTACCCATCTCCACCCCCTGATCCCTAATCCCACACCCTAATCCTACCCATCTCCACCGCCTGATCCCTAACCCCACCCCTAATGCTACTAATCTCCACCCCCTGATCCATAACCCCACCCTAATCCTACCCATCTCCACCCCTTAGATCTGGATCCAACTCCGCCCCCTGGATCTCGTGTACTGCAATGAGGTGCTACTGCTTTAAGTACCGATACCACAATGGCATTAGATGCACCCCTGCCATCTATTGACGTGGATCAGCATGATCGTCTCTGAGTTTTATGTAAATTTCACTGATTAGAGAAAAGTTTACACAATTAATTCCCTTACCTGTCCAACAAAAAAAATAAGCAATTTGGGAGTCAAGTCTTCTGGCTTCAGAGATTTTCTTTTTGATTTTTCATATCAACAGAAAAATATACCTGGATAACCTTCTCCCGAGACTCCCCTGATTCGCAGCATAGTAATGATATGCTAAAGTCCGCCCGCACGTTGACAGTATTGGTTACAACATATTTGTGAAGTCAGAAACACCAGCGATTTCAAACCGTGTTTTTGAGACTCTTTTTTTCACTACAGCTTTAAGGAGAAAATACTCAGCAATGGTGTTGACTGATGAATTTGCATATGATTAGTCTTAAAGCATATTAAAAACCCCACATAGACATATAAACAACATTAAAAGCTTGATTTTCACCACAAGGGGTCTTTAAGATTGAGCACTCTGAGGAGGTTGACGAAATACAAACATTGCACCTGAAACAGAATACAAACGTGGAGCAAGAAAGACCCTGAACACATTGATATGGATAAAATGGTCCCATTCCTTAACCTGGGTGATCTTGTTTTGGTTTGGTAAGTCGTGGTCCTTTGCTGTTGTGTGTGGTGCATAAGGATGCATTAGCATTTACACTACCAATAAGATCTGTTTCTGACTACTTTCGAATGTGGTTTGAATACCGCTACTAGCACCGAGCTCTTGTGATCGTATAACCCTATGAATGTTAATACCAGGTATAAATGAGATATGATGTGGACAAATACATAGTAGTGGCAATGAGAGATGAAATCAGGCAGGTCTGAGGTGAGGTCAAAGCTCACTTACTCTCTGCTCCTGGGTAGCCACGAAGGTCTGAAATCCTGGAGCGACTCCAAAGCCCAGCTCATGTACGAAGGGCGGCTCCGCCTGACTGTGGATCTGCACCCTCACTCCTGCCTCAAAGGCTGTCTCTTCTAACATACAGAAAGAGAGAGAAATTAAAAGATTAGTTATGATTCAACAGAGTACAATGGAGTTAAGCAAAAGTATTGTTGAATGAAGACATGTGCATCTTTAATGCTTTGAAAAGTTGCCTAGACCACCTAAGCTGATTCAGCTGGTGACCAGCTGATTAACAGTCATATTAACAAGTTTGGCGCATACGTATTTTTTTGTACCCTTGTTGTAATACAGATTATTCTAAAATGAACTATTGCATGCTCACTGTTAGTAATTTCCATAACACACACAAACATCTCCATATCAGGGTTTTACACACAATGTCACTTCTACAGGCATCAATTACTCTGTCTAAAGATGGGCCTCTTCTGAGAGTACATGCAGAAAGAACTTTAAGTAATAACAAGTGGGCCATTCTCAAAATTATTTGAAACAAAATACACCATTTCTTTAGGCCTAGACTATGCATGATACAAGCAAGACTTAATGTGGTTTTCTATTTTAATCCATTTTTAAATGTATTTTATTCCTGTGATGGCAAACCTGAATTTTTTAGCATGATTACGCCAGTCCTCAGTGTCACATGATCCTTTAGAAATCATATTAATATGCTGATTTGCTGCTCAAGAAACATTTCTTATTATTATCAATGTTGAAAAGTTGTGCTGCTTAATAATATTTTAGACACCATGAAAAAAAAAATCCAGGATTCTTTGATTAATAGAAAGTTCAAAAGAACAGCAATTATTTGAAATAGAAATCTTTTGCAACATTGTTAAAGGGTTAGTTCACCCAAAAATGAAAATTAAGTCATTAATTACTCACCCCCATGCTGTACCAACCCCGTAAGACCTTCGTTCATCTTCGGAACACAAATGAAGATATTTTTGATTAAATCTGAGAGGTGGATCACTGCTACATAGGCTGCCTAAAGGGAATGACACTTGACGGCCCAGAAAGTCATTAAAGAAAATGTTTAAATATTCCATGTGCCTACAGTGGCTCAACTATAAGTTTATCAAGCGACGAGAATACTTTTGTGCGGAAAAAAAACAACAATAACGACTTTATTCGACTATTCCATTGCTTCCTTGTGGGCCTGAGACGCGCATGCGTCCTGGAAATCTCTTGAACTCTCGTCTCAGGCCCACAAGGAAGCAATGGAATAGTCGAATAAAGTCGTTATTGTTGTTGTTTTTCCGCACAAAAAGTATTCTCGTCGCTTGATAAACTTATAGTTGAGCCACTGTAGGCACATGGAATATTTAAACATTTTCTTTAATGACTTTCTGGGCCGTCAAGTGTCATTCCCTTAGGCAGCCTATGTAGCAGTGATCCACCTCTCAGATTTAATCAAAAATATCTTCATTTGTGTTCCGAAGATGAACGAAGGTCTTACGGGGTTGGTACAGCATGGGGGTGAGTAATTAATGACTTAATTTTCATTTTTGGGTGAACTAACCCTTTAATGTTTTTACTGACACTAGTCTATTATTTTTGTGTATTGTATTGTGTGGTTGGTTCAAAATGTTATACTTAAAGCTGCAGTCCAGCGTTTTTCCTCTTTGTCGCCATCTCTGTTTGAAATCTGAAATTGCAGTCATTCGCGGAATTATCAACTTTACGTGAGTTGTACTTCAACACCCTCGACGCGGCACAGCGCGGATCAACACAATGTTTGAGGAGACTGTGAGGCTGTCAGTCACCGCACCGGTGTGGATCATAGACATAATAAATACATAGACGCTCTTTTGGCCTCTGGAGTGTACGTCAACGGCGCCGCCATATTGCGGAGGGCAACTTTCTCATACTTCTCATAACGAGAATTGAGAAAAATGTCTGTTTCGTGTGCTGCTTGGGGCTGTACAAATCGCCACACAATTGAAAACAGGTCTCGAGGAATTATCTTTCACAAGCAAGACTGAACATTTGTTTCTGGTTGTATTTGTGTCATGATATAATTAGTAATAGTAACGTCCAGAGGAGAAAAGCCGCGAAATTTAAAAATACTACTGTTATTGTGTCACGAAATGTAGTTTTAATAGTTTTTTCAGTCGACAATGTAGTTGTTCAAAGCTCAAATCTGTGGTTTATTTATAAAGATAGCGCCTATTTAAAAATTTGATCTGACGTTTTCGGAGTTGTGATATCCAGGCATTCACCGGGCGCTCAGCGCTCATGTACCCCGCCTAGAACAGCCTTACCTCGGCTAGTGCTTCTGACGTTTGCCGCTGGCTCTGATGTCTCTAGTCTAGTGGTTAAACATGAGATGGTATTCGTCTTGTGTATATCTAACGGGCGATCTTTGGTCTCACAAAAAGAGACATGGTTGTGAAATTTTATTTTATATAGCCTATGTAGGACTATTTTAAAATATATAAATTATTTTGTAGATTCTCTTCACTGTCAGTTTAATGATCAATATTATCATGTTTCATATTTTTTCATATTGTCTATATTATTCTGCAATTGATATTACATTGTGTTTGCTGTTCTTCTTATTATTGTAATATTATACCACTTGCAATTATCAATGTATTACAGCTATGCTGTTAAATGATTGTACTATTCAGTCACTATTTAACTTATCAATTACAGTATATAGACCATAAAAAATAATATTTCTTATTCCATTGCTATTATTATAGTATTATACATAAACTATATGCTATTATCAATATTTGTATTATTATATTATGTACTTATGATATTATTTATAGGGCCGGGACTCGATAAAAAAAAATAATCTAATTAATTAGAGGCTTTGTAATTAATTAATCGAAATTAATCGCATTTTAATTGCATAAATATTTGACCTGAGAACAGTGAGAAGTAATTTTTTTCACATGGATTTTTAGTATACCATTGAATAATGACTGAATACATAAGCTTAAGCAACAAAATATTGTTTATTTTTGTTCAACCAAGTCCAGCAGACCAGTGCGATTTTTGCCATTAAGTGTAGCAATAGCATATTGCTACCAGGGATGGAAATTAACTTTTTTGTCCACCGGCCACTGTGGCTGGTGGATTTCAAAATCTACCAGCCACTCAATGTTTTTACCAGCCACTTTCTTGTTTTTAACCGACAATGTGTAACTGCATGTGAAAATTAATACTACAAGAATACTTAAGCAGTTCATTTAATCTCAAGTCTCAATGAAATACTGACATTTTCTCTTTCTCTCACCCTCGGCCTCATCCACCTAATCTGTCATTTATTTTTGTTTTGATGATAAATTGAGCCAGCCTCCAAAAGTAATTAACCTGTCCTGTGATTTTTTTCTCTCTCACACAACACTCTCCAGACACGGATTTATGAGCTATAGTATGTTGGTTGCCTTTACATTAGAATAATATTTAATATAATCTAGATATGAAATGGAATAAATAGCATTCAATACAAAATTAATATGTCTCATATATTGAAATCAAGTTTTATGTGATAAAATATTTGCTTTGTTGTGCATTAGAACCACATCAGGCATTTAGTACAAAATAATTTATTGAAGCATCCAGATACTTCACCACGTGACAGCAGCTAGGCTCCTGATTGGTTAACGCGGCGCGAATTGACGCTAAAGTTCAGATTTTTCAACTCGGGCGGCAGACGCGAATTCGCGTCAAACGCGTGAATGCACAAAAGCACTCAATAAAATCATGTGCGCGGAACGCGTCAGACGCTCGAACTTGCCGCGCGAATGAGGCGTATTCGCATCTACCACGGCGCGCTCTACACCTCATTTGCGCCGCAGGAATTTTTTACGCGCGTAACGCGTCTTTGCATTGACTTAACAATGAAATCACTCGCGCCAGACGCTCTATTCTCGTCTGGTGTGAACGCACCATGATGTTTTCTCTGCAGACCTCTACGCCTGCAATGTAACGCCACATTTTTGTTTGAAGGTGTGCCTCCTCTAAAAGTGTCCGCCGTCCGGGTGAAACAGTATGCTATTTTTATTTACCCGCCACGGTGGCCGGTAGGTGAAGCGAGTTAACCCGCCACAACACAAAATCACCCGCATTTGGCTGGTGGCGGGTGCTAATTTCCATCCCTGATTGCTACACTACACTAATAGCAATAGCGAATTCCTTGTTGCATAGCTTGCACACAACCATGCTCTTATCGACGCTTCCATCCGTTCGTTTTTTGTAACAAAGTTTCCCATCCACCGGCCAACCAAATCGATCTCGTCAGCTTCTTCGTCATGAACGCTAGTTGGTGCGCCAGTATAATCGGTCCGCCGAAACTCATCCAGTGAGAAACGTTCCGCGGTGCAAAAATAAGTGCGATTAAAAAATTTTTTTTGTGTAATTAATTAAAGCGTTAAAGTCTGTAATTAATTAATCTTAATAACGCGTTAAAGTCCCGGCCCTAATTATTTAATTATACTATTCATTACTATTTTATTTGCCGTATACTGTTTGTTTATTTTATTGACTAAACTATTTACTATTACTTCTCACTTTATCTTATATTTACTATATTTGCATTGCACTGTAGTTGTACCATATCATATGTATTACCATAAAGGACCCATCAGTTATCTTTGTTATTGCTAAAATCGGGTCAATCACAGAAAATGCTTTTTCCACAATAAGAAAACTTTATTTAATTTAATGTGAAAATTAAATTATATCTCAGTATTGGGGTCTTCACAATTCTTATCCAAGAATAAAAAAGCCAGATATGACAAGCCTGAGCTTTGACAATTCCTTATAAAAAAAAAAAAAAAAAAAAAATTATAAGTCTAACTATCGAGATTTTAAATAACTTAGAGATGGAACTTTTTGTACACCACGTACAAATCACTGATATCAGTTGATATTTTTTTTTTGTTGTTGTTTGTTTTTATCCAGAAAAACCGCAGCTCACCGTTTACTTGCATTTGATTACAGCGCAGTCTTGCCCTCCGCAAAATGGCGGACGCGTTGACGTATCACAGCAACGTTCCAAAGCGGCCAATAGGGCGTCTATGTATTTATTATGTCTATGGTGTGGAGACTGTCATTCAGAATCACAGATTATTCTTTTTGGAAGTATGACCAACATTAAAATTTTCACCGGAAAATGTCATCTGAACAAGTAAGAAATATCCACCTTTGTTCTGGTTCTGACATTGCAGTAAATCGCGCGGATTAAATCTAACAATCGCTTATAAGTTATCATATTACGCAAAACCGTGCAAATTATACTTTGTTCTCAAATTGTTAATGTTAACAACGTCAGCATTGCATGACTACATGTAATGTCCTTCCGATATGTATCCTTTGTTGTCCGGTTGCAGTCTCTTTTTTTCTGTAGCCACTCCGAAGTCCGAACGAAGTCTTTTGCATTTTACAGCGGGTGAATCTCTAGTTGTCACTGGTGATTGTCGTTTGAACCTTTCTGGATCCGCCATCAAATTAATAAGTTTAATTATATCAAGTGCAATGAGAAAAAGCTATAAATCTCCACCTCCAACATCCTCACTCGCAATATAGCCTACTAGCCGAGACTCCTTTATGTGTACAGATGTGACGTAATGACACAAAGACATGCTCAAATCTCCCGTGGAAATCCACCAGTACCACTGGAATTAAAAACATTATTACAAGCTTACCGCTTTGAATCGAGCTAAGGCAGATAGTTTTGAACACTGGCTGGTTATGTATTTTCTCAAATATGTATTTTGGATAATTTTTAACCCAAAAAAAGCTACGGACTGCAGCTTTAAAGCTAGGGGAAAAATCAGTTCAATCTTATTGATGAATCATAGTAATAGCCTTTTGGGCAGTGCTTCAACATTAAAGTACTCTGGGTGACCTGGCTTGAGGTCCTTCCTGGATCCCATTTCCCTCTCTCCTCCTATTGCACCCTCTCACACTATTTTATCAAAATAAAACCTAAAATATTACCTAAAAAAACATTTATTGATCCTGATTTTGTGAAAATACGCTTACAGACATGAATGCATGAGCAGTTAGTGAATGAGACCCGCTGTGAGACATGACCACATCTACTTCATCATGGTCTTGCCATATTTGGGATATTCTCTCTTCTAAAACAAAGGATCTTTATTGACATCTGTGGCTCCATGAAAAACCTTTAACATTCATAAAAACCTTTTCATTCCACAAAAGGTTCTTACAGTAATAATTGAAAAATGTTCTTTACACTAATAAAAAGAAAATGGTTATAAAAATAACTGTTTACTGAAAGCTTCTTTGGGGAACTAAAAATGGTATCGCTGCAAAAAAAAAAAAAAAAAACCTTTTGAAACCTTTCTTTTTCAGAGTGTAAATGTGAAAAAGGACCAGCTTTAATACCATTAACCTCAATTCAACACTACAACACAATCTCATATCTAATTTAAAAAAAATTAAAGAGTGTCAGGAAATCAGACCTATTCCATAGCTTTCTCTGTTTTTCTTTCTGTCAAATGCATTGCCACAACTCACAGGAAACTCACACATTTAATATCTGTCATTTTGTTTGATTAGCCGTGCGTTGCTAGCCTGTAATATTGGTTGCTAGAGATGTGTTAAGGAGAGAGGTCATCAGGACCCCCACAAGCTTGCAGGCATCTTAACAGCCATCTATAACAGGAGAGCACAGCCACAAACCCCCCCCACTCACACTCCAGAGGCCAAAGCACTGATGGAAACACACAATGACAGCAGCTGCAAACAGCCTCACACACACTGGGACCAGTCAATACTTTCAGCAGTGGTGTGTGTGTGTGTGTGTGTGTTTATGTGTTCCATATCAAACATATGTGTGTGTGTGTGTGTGTGTGTGTGTGTGTGTGTGTGTGTGTGTTATGTGTTCCATATCAAACATATGTGTGTGGGTGTGGGTGTGTGTGTGTGTGCGTGTTAATGTGTTCCATATCAAACATACCAAAGCGTAGCTTGTCAAATATGATGGGTATTAGTTTTCAGAAGACAGTTAAAAGCTCAAAACATTTCAGGGAGACAAGTGGACACAAGTTCACAGACTATATTGTAAATTGATCATTGTAAAGTATTCTGCAAAGAAAGAAAGAAAGAAAGAAAGAAAGAAAGAAAGAAAGAAAGAAAGAAAGAAAGAAAGAAAGAAAGAAAGAAAGAAAGAAAGAAAGAAAGAAAGAAAGAAAGAAAGAACCGTGACTTAGGTGCTCACACATTGAGCTGCATAGTGCTTATGCGGGTGATGCGTTTAAATTTAGCTTGCAACATTTCCTGATTTTCTTCCCATCTGTCATTTACATTTTCTGTCCTTTATTAAAATGCCCAAAAACAACAAAAAATAAACAAAATTGCAAAATATTTTTAGCTCAGTTGTGTTCTTGTGTCCTTAATGCGATGAAAGAACAACCCTTCCAGCACCTTCCAGGAAGAAAGCTATGAAATACTACAAAACCAATAAACTGACATCCTCACTGTTTGAATGGCACTGCACTGAATGGAAGACAAATACAGTGTAATCTAAACAGCTTGTAAGTAATTTCTTCAGCATTTATGGCTTTGGAATACTTAGAATAAATATCATTTTATGGTGTTATTTTTGTTCAATTTGGTAGCCGTGATTTATCATATAATTAATTATCATTGTAATGAAAAGAGTTGAATTAATTCTTCAAAATACCTCCTTTTTTTGTGGCAAAAAAAGAAAGAAAGAAAGGTTTGGGCATATTAGTGAAATTTCACAGACAAAAAAATAAAGATCCACAGTCTATTGTGTAGCAATGCATGAGGCACAGTTAAGTCAAATCAAGTCACCTTCAGGCCTAGCGCTTTTAACAACATGGACTGTTTTAAAGCAGCATTACAGTGATAATAGGAAATTAAAGTAACAGAGATTGTTTTGGCTTTACAATTGTTTTGTTTTTGGCTCTAGAATAAAGTTATTGTCCAGCTAAAGTTAGTTTTGATCGATTCACTTCTGTTGCAAAGATCATTAGTTATTAAAATAGGGGCCGCTTAAACGACACCGTTCTAACAGAAAATCCTTAACACGCTCCGGCCCACTCATTCGCATAATTATTTATCGCTTCTGAGTAGCCATGTGAACTGGACCTATTTTGACAACATTTTATCTGTACAGAGGTAAAGGGAAGGAGAAGGGGGCCTTCACAGGGGAGAGACTAGTTGACACTTCAGGACTGCATTGTCGTCGTGTCCAGGCGCAGTTCCTTCCTCAGATCTGGATACGGCCTGGATCCGGCAGACTGCGGTAAACCTCGGGATAAACAGTAAGACTAATATTAGCGTAGACACCATTCTTCTTATGATGTAATCAGTACATCAGGATTTATGGGGAGTGTTCCCGGTTCCCTAACATTGAATTATAGAAGTTTATAATGTGTTTTGTGTATGCTAGGTCAAAGAGATGTGTTTTTAGTCTAGATTCGAACTGACAGAATGTGTCTGCTTCCCGGACAATGTTAGGAAAACTGTTCCAGAGTTTTGGTGTTAAATAGGAAAAGGATCTACCGCCAGCAGTCGATTTTGATATTCTAGGTATTAGAAGCTCACGCATTGCTGGATCCGGAGTGAAGAAGCCGTGCCGTCTGAGAAAAGCCTGTTTTTCTGCGGGACGTTCTGCAGGACGAGCCTCTGCATCTGAAGCCGCTGGCCTTCTTCTTGCCGCTGTACCTGCTACGCTTTCCGGCGTTTATATCCTTTTTACTCTGCCTAGTGTGTGTTCACCGCCGCGACTCTCTCACTATCCTCACTAAAAGAGCTAGCGTCTCGACGACGACGAGGCAGCTGCATCTGTGGAGGAGGCCAGCTGCTCTATCCTGGCTTTGGACAGTTAGGATTGGGCGAGCTCTGTGGACCTCCCCCTCTGCCACGAGAATCGTCAGGGAAGCGGGCCAGCATCGAGTCGGAACTGATGCGTCTGCTCTCACAGGCCGTGGCGAGCCTCGGCCTTGAGTGGGCGGCGCCCGCGACTGGATGGATGTTTCCTGCAAAGGGACCGCATACCTCTGTCTCAGCAGCATTCTCCGTGGTGGACGGTGCGAAAGACAGAGGATACCACTTTCTTCCTCCAGTAGAAGAAGCTATAGCGGCCCATCTTTGCCCGCCCTCTGCTGGACGGCAAACTAAGACGGCGCAACCTTCCAAAGCTTGCCGCACTACTTCCGCCATGCACACCCGCGCTTATTCCGCCGCTGGGGAGGCTGTGTCGGCATTGCACTCGATGGCCGTACTGCAGATATTCCAGGCCGACCTTCTCCGAAAAATGGATGAGAAAGGACCGGAAACTATCAGCGTGCCGGATTTAAGGAGCGCTACAGACCTGGCTCCTCGCAACGCGAAATCCGCTGCACAGGCCATTGGGCGGACCATGGCTTCTCTCACCGTTGCTGAGAGACACCCTTGGCTGACGCTATCTGAGATGCCGGACTCGGAGCGCTCTGTGTTCCTCGACGTGCCCATCTGGATCATCCGTCAAGGATTTCGCGGATAGATTTGCAGAGGTTCAGAAGATGTCACAGGCTATGAAGCAACTTCCTTCCGAAGCGCTCTAGCTCCGCAGCAGATCGCCCAAAACAGCCGTCTGCTCGAAGCTCCCAGCCACAGCCTCCGCCGCTTCACAGCGCCGTCAAGCCCGGGTCCAGAGACCACGCTCTCGATCTGCTGTCCCGCGCCCACATTCGATCACAGACATGTGATATTTTTTTTTTGCCCCGCTCACCCTCTCTCAGCAAGCCATAGAGAAGTTGAGCGAAGCCAGGCCGCCCGCTGTGATCGGCGCGCCCCCTGCCTCAAACGCTGCAAGCACAGCGTTTACATTACAGCACACCGAAGCTCTCCAGTCGCCACTATGTAACTACGCCACAAGCACTGCCCCATGGCCAATACCGACTCGATTTGGCATCCTCGGCCGGAGCTGTGGTCCCTGCACGCATGGGCCATCAACGGGTACCCGCAAACCTCCCGGAGGGAGTGTTAAACAAGACGACTGGACGACTAGACGAGTCTATTCCTCAAAATGGTCTGTGTTTTCTGGCGGGTGCAAAGCTCAAGGCTTTTCACCCATAGACTGCAGGGTTACGGAAGTTCTCTCCTTCCTTCAAGAGCTACTGGATAAGGGCAGAACCCCATCCACGCTCAAAGTTTATGTGGCGGCCATAGTAGCGTTTACAAAACCCGCGACTGGCCAGTCACTGGGGAAGAACGATCTGGTCATCTGCTTCCTTAAGGGAGCTAAGAGGCTGAAAACTCCCAGACCCCCCTCAGTCCTCATGTGGGACCTTTCCACGGTTTTGGAAGCCATGAAAGGTGCCCCGTTCGAGCCAATCCATTTGTCAGACATGAAACGTTTGTCGTTCAAGACAGTGTTTCTTATGGCTCTTACGTGCCTAAATCCCTCAACACACCGTTCAGGGCTCAGGTTATTTCCCTGTCTGCCCTGCCGGTTTACAACGAGGAAAAGGACGCGAGCTTCCTTTGCCCAGTCAGGGCATTAAGAGCTTATGTGTCTCGCTTGTCTGTTTTCAGACAGACTGAGCAGCTCTTCGTTTTGTTCAGCGGACGTGGTAATGGACTAGCCGCATCGAAACAGAGCCTATCCAGATGGATAGTTGGTGCCATAGCACTAGCATACACATCTAAAGGCTTGAAGTGTCCTTTAGGTGTTAGAGCAAACTCCACAAGAGGCATGGCCTCGTCGTGGGCTTGGTCTAGCGGGATTACCTTGCAGGATATCTGTATGGCGGCAGGCTGGGCCTCCCTGTCTACATTTATAAGGTTTTATAACCTAGAGGTTGCCACCTTACAGGCTAAACTACTTTTGGTCTAAAAATCAGTATTGTCTGCCCCGTTGCTTCAGCTCAGAATACTACAACCGCTTGAGCACCGCTCGCTGATCGATAAAATAACTCCATGGGCAAAAGTAAGACCCATACCGTTACTCAGTTCAGGCCAAACATTTTCACCCTGACTGTGTGGAACACTGTTGATGCGATTAGCTCCCTTTGGATGCTACTTATTGGGAATTACACTTATAGCCTCTCTTCTCAGACTCTTTGTGAGTCCCTGGTGATTATGCAGTATGAGCCCCGGGCACCTGCCCGTGGGACTTTGGTGTTGGATCCCAGCACGCACGGCATTTTACACTGTGTTCCCCTAGCGTAAGATATTACGCAGTACGAGAGAACCTCTCGTAAGAGAGAACATGGTATTTCTAGCTGATGTGATCCTAATGATCTGAGTGATCTGTTTATATTCAGTGAGCATGTCTGCAATGTATTGAGGTCCTAGCCCATTGAATGATTTATATACCAGTAATAATACTTTAAAATCAATCCTAAATGTAACTGGGAGCCAATGTAAAGACCTGAGTACTGGTGTGATATGTTAATATTTTCTGGTCCTGCTCAGAATCCTGGCAGCTGCGTTCTGTATGAGCTGCAACTGTCTTATGGTCTTTTTAGGAAGGCCAGTTAGGAGTCCATTACAATAATCCACCCTGCTGGTGATAAAAGCATGCACAAATTTCTCTAAGTCTTGATTGGAAACAAAGCATCTACTTCTATTAGATGCTTTAAGGTTAATTAAGGATAATTAAGGAAAATTTTGGCTTCAATATCTCGTGGAAAAGAGGTTTTCCCCTAGCGTAAGATATTACGTAGTACTCGTTCCCTCTTCTAGAGAGAACCGAGGTTATGTTAGTAACCGAGTACAATTTGAGATCGGCCTGTTGATTAATTCTGTAGGATCAAGTTGTGTTTTTTTAACAAGCGTTTAATCATAGCCAGCTTAAAAGGTTTAGGTACGTATCCTAATGACAAAGATGAATTAATGATATTAAGAAGAGGATCAATGACCTCTGGAAGCATCTCTTTCAATAGCTTAGTCGGTATAGGGTCTAACATACATGTTGTCGATTTAGATGATTTAACGAGTTTAGAAAATTCTTCCTCTTCCATAGAAATGAATGAATCGAATTTGTCCTCAGGGAGACTACAATGCACTTCCTGATGCGATTCTGTAGTAGATGGTTGCATAGTTATAATTTTCTCCCTGATTTGATCAATCTTATAAGTAAAGAAGTGCATAGAAGTCATTACTGCTGTGCTGCTTGGAAACGTCTGTGGTTGAAGCTTTATTTTTCGTTAATTTAGCCACTGTTTCAAATAAATACCTAGGGTTTTGTTTATTTTCTTCTAATAGGGTTGAAAAATAAGCAGATCTAGCTGTTTTTAAGTCCTCTCTGTACGCAATCGTGCTCTCTTTCCATGGAATGTGAAAAAAACTTGTTTTCTTCCAGTTGCGTTCCATTTTTCTGACTGCTCTCTTAAGGGCATCAGTGTGCTCGTTGTACCACGCCGTTGGACTATTTTCTTTAAGTTTCTTTAATCGCAAAGGAGTAACTGGGTCTAAAGTGCTGGAAAAGTGAGAGTCAAAAGTTTCTTTCGCAATATCGAGTTCTTCTAAGCCATCTGGGATGCTGAGGAGATGAAACTGATCAGGAATGTAATTAATAAAGCAATCTTTAGTAGCAGAAATGATAGGTCTAACATATTTGCAACACGGAGTCAGCTTTGAAGCCTTGGCTAAATGAAGTATACACGAGACTAGATAATGATCTGAGATGTCATAACTCTGCTGCAGAATTTCAACGGCATCAACATTGATTCCATGTGATAATATTAGATCAAGAGTAGGCTATGATTACGACAATGAGTAGGTCCTAACACGTGTTGTCTAACTCCAAAAGAGTTCAGAATGTCTTTAAATGCCAATCCAAATGCATCTTTTTCGTTAGCTACATGTTATTAAAATCACCAACAATTAGGACTTTATCTGCAGCCAGTACTAACTGAAAATTAGCAAATTCTTTGATAAAGTCTGTATGGTGCCCTGGTGGCCTGTATACAGTAGCCAGCACAAATCTCAAACGTGATTTATCATTTTCACTAGATAGTGTTACATTAAACACCAACACTTCAAAAGAATTATATTTGAAACAAGACTTCTCAGTAATTCTGAAGATATTACTATAAATTACAGCAACACCTCCCCCTTTGCCTTTCAGACAAGGCTCTTGTTTATAACAATAATCTTGGGGGTGGACTCATTTAAAGTAATGCAATTGTCTGGTTTTAGCCAGGTTTCTGTCAAACACAGCAGATCTGGTTATAATATGTGATCATATCATTAACAATAAGTGCTTTTGAAGTAAAGGATTGAATATTTAGCAACCCGAGCTTTATCATTTGTTCATTCGTATTATATCTGTTTTTTATTTGTTGAACATCAATTAAATTTTTACCCTTAAAGGGTTTGGGAGTTTTTTGTATTTCATAATTCGGGGAACAGACACAGTCTCAATATGATGATAGCTAGGTGAAAGAGGCTCTATGTGATGGGATTTATCTGAGACAGCTAACAGACGGTCGGTTTAGCCAGTCTGTCTGCTTCCTGACCTGAGACCCAATTCATGTTTGAGCTCTAAGACACAGCTCACACAGAAGTCACTTACAAATCATGTAGCTTTCTGTTGGTCAGCATGGCGAATACAAGTGACCAACTTGCATCCATTGGGAAATCAGCATGGGGAAATTCACACAAAATTCCTGTTTGTGCGGATTTCTATTGAATTGACTGAATTTTGCTTGCTGAACAAGTTCCAGAGTTAATGATCACACCTTGAAGGTGCTCTAAGCGATGTTGGGTGACGTCACTTCTTGTTGACGTTCGAAGTATTGTCAAACAAACCGGAGGCTAGCTAGACCCTCCCTCCCTCCCTCCTCCTCATCCCGTTCCTTCCCCCTGTAGTTTTACTGATACTTCATTTAAGGTGTAATGTCACCAAGTTAGATAAATGCTTTCATATAATGCAGAACAGAATGCAAAAAATGAGAAATATTACCAGAAACACGTGATAAAACGTTTCACCACCTGAGGTTATAACTTCAGCTAACATAAGGACGCAATAATAGCAAGATAATGTTAGCTTCGTGTTTCCCAGTGAGCATAAACAACGGCTCCGTCGTAAACAAAGTTGTCAATAGGCTATAAATGAACATTCAAATTCATAACAAACAGTGGGTGAAAACAATCATTCACACAAACTGTCTCCCTACAGTGAGTTTGCTTGATCATTTACAATAGAGATCGATCGCTAGCAGCTAGAAACCTATATGTTGCATTCACCAAAGTTAGCGCTGACTGCAAAGTTCTAGCTAATTATACAGTATCCTTGTGTTTGTTAGGCAAACATGAACGTCCATATAGAAAAAAACTAACTGGATTTACCCACAGTGTCCATCAAATACAGAGCTACCTGAATGTCGGATTGGAACCCCTTCTGCCAGCGGAGTTCTCGCCACCTTTCGAAGGCTTTTCCGATGTAAATTCGGGACTTTGCGCGTTCCTTCTCCCTCTTCTTTGCATTTTTACAATCTGTTCATCGGAACGTTGTCTCTTTGTAGGATATGTAATTTGTAGGATTTTTGCAGTAAAATATCCAAAAACCACTAGGCCAATGTTATATATTTTGTTTAGGTGATTACTTACAATATCCCAAATGTTTCCAACTATTTGTAAATCGTGAAAAAATTGCGATTTTAACCAAGGAAACGGGGCGTGTCAGCAGGGGTGAGGAGTCGCCAGTCAATGACGTCATCAGAGCCGGATTAACGCAAAGGCAAACTAGGCACGTGCCTAGGGCCCGATTGGCGGGATGGGGCACAGACAGAGGGACAAAAAAAAAAAAATTATGTCCTATCTACAATTTATTTCAATATTTATTAATTAACTAAAAATAGTTACGCTGTTTATCTTAACCATAGACTGTTACATTACGTCACATTAACGCCAGCCCATCAGTTGCTGCAAAGCAAAAGCCTAGGCACGCAAAGAAGCACAGCTCGTAATGCAGGTGTGTGCGTTGTCGTCATCTATTTTGGAGTAATTGCAATGTATTCTAAATAAACAGTATATTGTTAGAATTTTGTAATAAAATTGACAGAATCTGAGAGCTATGAATTTGTTCCATATCAAAAGTAACCACCTCTGTCTAGTCTGTCGGTGTCAGTGTCCTCTTTGCTTCGCGATTATTCTTGCGTGAGAAAATGGATGTGTGGCATGAGCGCGTGTGAAAAGGGTCAATTGTGTGAGTCTCACGGTCAATGCATGAGAGTTGGCAGCTCTGTAAATGATTAATTCAAGAATGTTGAAGTTTACTTGAACAATGAAGCCGTGAACTTCACATATACTTTTGAAAATCCAGCGTTTAGTTGTTCCTGGTAAGCGCTCATTGTCACAGTTGTAAATAAAAAGGCTATCTTCTTCCATTAGAGGTTTAGGCGATACGGCATTTCTTTCTAGGCGGACCGATAAAGAACGCAACACACACGTCTCCCGGACATCCTGTAGAATAGAATTCAACCAATTAGATCGCAACTTCGAAACTCCTTGTAACGAGGAGTCAGTGGCGTTCAGAACCATTTGCAGCACTTTATTTAAACACCACAAGACAAAGAAGAGCAGACAGAAATCACAGGCAGACAATGAAATAAAGGGACAATCCAGAACTCGTAGTTGTAAACAGGTTGAGGTCGAGGCAGGCAGCAAACGTTCGTACAAAGGGTCCTGAGAGCAGACAAAGATCAGGGAACCAGGAAAACCAAGGATACTTAGAAACGCTCAGGAATGCTTGGAAATGTCTGCAGGGCAAAACAAGACTTCGCAATGACAATGGGGAGAAGGGGCCAGATAAGGGAGGCTGAGTGTGCACAGGTGAAAGTAATGATGATGAGGGGATGGATGGTGATCAGATGGTGAAGGGGGTGATGGGAAGTGCAGTCCTAATATTCAGGGGAGAGTGATCTGATGACGCCAGAAGGAGGTGTCGTAGAGCGCTCTGTGACACTCCTGAAGTGTTTCCAGAAAAGTGTGCCATATGCATCAGATGGTCAGCCAACGGTCCATGGGCATGACGTTTGAGGCTGAGACTAGACTCCACATGCACAAACAACAGGTTCTTCTTTGCTGCTTTTTAGGTTGAACTGCATTAGACTACCCCCTACAGGTCATAAATATTCATATTCAGCAGTTCACTTTTAAATCCCACATAGCTATTTTTCTGGCCCAGTCCCATGCCACATAACACCCCATTTCCCTCGGTCCACATACCACAAACAATCGGCCCTGTAATGGCCCAGATCTGGATTAAAGACTAGGACCACAAAATTTGATTAATTCGATATTCCGATTGATTAATTGGCTGGGACTCATAAAACTGTCATTTCTGTGAGAATTTTACCATTATCATGTGGTGTAAAATACACAATAAAATTATCTAAAAAGTATTTAATTATTGTGCTGTAATCCAAATCTTCAGGATAATCTCTACCAATACTAAGATCTATTCAGGCCCAGTGTGTCAGGATACAGGCTCGGAGACTGAGGTAAGTGAATCAACATAAAGCTTTATTTCAGTGCATCAAGTTCAAGGGCGAGACTATTCAAAGTTCAGAGGTGAATTCGGTGAAGATTACTGTGCGGGAAGGATTCCAGGTGAGCAGATCCTCTTTAGTTTATCTAATGATAAACTAACACAGTTCGGTGATGATTTGTCTTTTCTCTTTCAGATACAGCTGTGAGCGAGTGGAACTCAGGAGGAATACAAGGACTCAGGAGACCCGGATACAGTTGAAGCTTCTAGGAACATCAGAACAAGGACACAGAGGTTAGTATAATTCAGGTGAGTATACGTTACGTGACGAGGACAGGTTGTATCAGAGACTTCGTGAAACAGTGGTAAAGCGTCTGTTCCTGTTGGAGACTTGACAAAGATTGAATGTGAACTGGGTGTTTTTATGGAGCTGGTTGCTGATTGGGAACAGGTGCAGGTGATTAGAACTCAGGAGAGAGTGATCGTTGTGTGGTGTGAGATGTGGACTCTGATTGGTTTCTGACACTACCCCTCCCTCCAGAGTCCGCGCCAGCGGACCTTGGACCCCGATGTCGCGGGGGTCTACCTCTGGGTCGTGGTGCAGGATGTTGAGTGTGGAATTCAAGGAGCATATCAGGATCAAGGATGTCCTTCCGGGGTATCCAACATCTCTCCTCTGGTCCATATCCCTCCCAATCTATCAAATACTCGAGCTGACCACCTCGACGTCGGGAGTCCAATATTTCTCTTATTGAATAGATGGACTCTGGTTCA
>NW_026607091.1:600000-812500 GCF_029890125.1 Rhinichthys klamathensis goyatoka
AAGTGCATTTCACCATGTCACAACTTGATGAACCACTGAAACGATTTTGAAAACATTATTTTAAGGTAAAAATTCTTACTTAGTGTTGCTTTAAAATCAATCTGCAGATGACAAAGAAATTGTTCAAAACAAGTTTTAACTTCTTTTTTGTTTTGATTTTCCCTTCTGGGATTTGATCTGGATTCCCCCCTTGGGGTTAAAGTGCAATCAGAAACAACAAGCCAAAAAGACAAGACGGCAGGCCCTGCCTTTGTAAACAGTGAAAATGTAACATAACATAACATAAAATGGGTGGATTGGGATTGGGGGGGATGTAAAAAAAAAAAAACTTGCATCACAATAAGTATATTGTGATTGTCAAAACATTTGGTTACTAAACTAAACTAAATTTTATTAAGTTTAGTGACAACACAATGGTACAATGACTGGTATACTACTGTTTTTATTATTGCTTGACACAAATGACGCAACGTATTTTAGCACAATTCACACCCAGCGGTAGCCTAATTCAGGAAAAACAAATCTCTGAATGCTCCACATGAAACTTTAGTCTCCCGACCTTACCATCGTGTCGTTTATTTTGATTAATATGTGCGAGGGAGAGAGAGAAGCGCTTAGTTTTGAGATGGTGAAGCCATATACTTTCGTCTTGCTCCGAAGAGAGAGAGTGCGCGGCGCGCGCGACTGGGGCTCTCTCTCTCTCTGCTCGTTCAGTTAAACCTGCGCCCTGTCACAAGCGCAGCAGTTCATCTACATTACTCACCGATCAAGACTTTGGCGGTACAAAAATTCGCTTTGGAGGCCGTGCTATGGTGCTTGATAAAGGACAAAAGGGACAGTTGTGAGTTCACGGTCTGTAGCCTACATACTATGGCTGACTCAGAGCAGGAGCATCGATAAGAGGACTCGTTAACGTCGAGGGCATAAGTTACAATATTTCGATGGATCGTAAAACTTAGAACCAGTTCTCGAGTGGAACCGGTTTTCAATTCCCATCCCTAGTCAGTAGTTAGTTGTACATGTAGTTCAATTTTCCATATTTATTGTATGTCATTATGTCAGTATCAGTATTTGCTTTCAACCATGCACAAATAAAAATGTCACTGAACATTTGCTGTGTAATTGTAACAATGAGCACTCACCAAACCAACAATTACTTAAAACACACACAAAAACTGATTTTGCACATACATACTGTCAAATCGATTAATCGCGATTAAAAAAATATACAGTACACACACACACGTATAATATACAGTATATATATTATAAGTATAATATATACACAGACACACATACATCTATCTATAAAGAAACGTCTGTCTGTGTGTCTGTTATTCGCATATCTCGGTAAAAGAAGCACACATTGAAGATGTTTAGATAATGTTTAGAGGGTTGTGGTTTAAAAATATCGGAATATTATTTTATTCACGGCCATCATTTGTTGTGCCTATTCACAAACTGTTTGCTCAAGCGTAGCGTTTTCTCTGAGTTAACTGTGTAGCCTGATCCCTGAATCGTCACGCTTATTCATTTATGGATGTTAACTGAATCTGTAAGTCAGCTACACTGTTTACTTCTGAATATTATATTTTATTCTGCTGCGCTTAACGTTATCGTTACTGTGTAGTAGCCTATGCTATTCACCAACTAAACATAAAAGACGCTAACTGCCTTTCATTGTCTCTATAATTGTAATCTGCACAATGACAACAAAGTTGACACTTATGTAAATCTAATCTAATCTAAACTCCATAGCCATATCACCATTATAAATTGTTTTGCAACCATGTAGTTCAATTTTCCATATTTATTGTATGTCATTATGTCAGTATCAGTATTTGCTTTCTACCATGCACAAATAAAAATGTCAGTGAACCTTTGCTGTGTAATTGTAACAATGAGCACTCAAACACACCAAACCAACAATTACTAAAAACACACACAAAAACTGATTTTGAACGGGCATATCTGTTATTCGCATATCTCTCGAACCGTTGTGGATTTCAAACTTGACAGGAGTCTTGCTATGGGCACGAGTAAGTGCATTGCCAAGTTTGAGATTGGTTGGATTAGAAATGCAAAAGATATCGTTAAATATATCGGTAAAAGAAGCACACATTGGCTTTTGCCGCTCTAGCTGCTGGCCACTCTGGCTCACACTGCACACTAAGTGGCCACTCCCCCTCTCACACTGCACAGTGAGTGGCCACTCCCCCTCTCACACTGCACACTGACTGGCCACTCCCCCTCTCACACTGCACACTGACTGGCCACTCCCCCTCTTACACTGCACACTGAGAGGCCACTCCCCCTCTCACAATGCACACTGAGAGGCCACTCCCCCTCTCACACTGCACACTGAGAGGCCACTCCCCCTCTCACACTGCACACTAAGTGGCCACTCCCCCTCTCACACTGCACACTGAGTGGCCACTCCCCCTCTCACACTGCACACTGAGAGGCCACTCCCCCTCTCACACTGCACACTGAGTGGCCACTTCCCCTCTCACACTGCACACTGAGAGGCCACTCCCCCTCTCACACTGCACACTGAGTGGCCACTCCCCCTCTCACACTGCACACTGAGAGGCCACTCCCCCTCTCACACTGTACACTGAGTGGCCACTCCCCCTCTCACACTGCACACTGAGTGGCCACTTTCCCTCTCACACTGCACACTAAGAGGCCACTCCCCCTCTCACACTGCACACTGAGTGGCCACTTTCCCTCTCACACTGCACACTAAGAGGCCACTCCCCCTCTCACACTACACACTGAGTTGCCACTCCCCCTCTCACACTGCACACTGAGTGACCACTCCCCCTCTCACACTGCACACTGAGTGACCACTCCCCCTCTCACACTGCACACTGAGTGGCCACTCCCCCTCTCACACTGCACACTGAGTGGCCACTCCCCCTCTCACACTGCACACTGAGTGGCCACTCCCCCTCTCACACTGCACACTGAGTGGCCACTCCCCCTCTCACACTGCACACTAAGTGGCCACTCCCCCTCTCACACCGCACACTGAGTGACCACTCCCCCTCTCACACTGCACACTGAGTGGCCACTCCCCCTCTCACACTGCACACTGAGTGGCCACTCCCCCTCTCACACTGCACACTGAGTGGCCACTCCCCCTCTCACACCGCACACTGAGTGACCACTCCCCCTCTCACACTGCACACTGAGAGGCCACTCCCCCTCTTACACTGCACACTGAGTGGCCACTCCCCCTCTCACACTGCACACTGAGTGGCCACTCCCCCTCTCACACTGCACACTGTGTGGCCACTCCCCCTCTTACACTGCACACTGAGTGGCCACTCCCCCTCTCACACTGCACACTGAGTGGCCACTCCCCCTCTCACACTGTACACTGAGTGGCCACTCCCCCTCTCACACTGCACACTGAGTGGCCACTCCCCCTCTCACACTGCACACTAAGTGGCCACTCCCCCTCTCACACCGCACACTGAGTGACCACTCCCCCTCTCACACTGCACACTGAGTGGCCACTCCCCCTCTCACACTGCACACTGAGTGGCCACTCCCCCTCTCACACTGCACACTGAGTGGCCACTCCCCCTCTCACACCGCACACTGAGTGACCACTCCCCCTCTCACACTGCACACTGAGAGGCCACTCCCCCTCTTACACTGCACACTGAGTGGCCACTCCCCCTCTCACACTGCACACTGAGTGGCCACTCCCCCTCTCACACTGCACACTGAGTGGCCACTCCCCCTCTCACACTGCACACTGTGTGGCCACTCCCCAAAATAAACATTCTGACATTAGAGGGTTGTGGTTTAAAAATATCTGAATATTATATCATTTTATTCACAGCCATCATTTGTAGTAGCCTATTCACAAACTGTTTGCTCAAGCGTAGCGTTTTCTCAGAGTTAACTGTGTAGCCTGCTCCAGCCCAGGTCTGAACCTCCCCTGAATCGCCGCGCTTATTCATTTGTGGATTTTAACTGAATCTGTAAGTCAGCTAGCTACACTGTATAATTCTGAATTTTATATTTTATTTTGGTGCGCTTAACGCAGGTGCGCAGAGTTTAGGCTCCTGTGTAATAGTAGCCTAGGCTATTCAGCAACTCAAACATACCAAACCAACAATTACTAAAAACACACAAAAACAGATTTTGCACGGGCATTCCACTAGTTATATTAAATTATACGTTTTAACCACTTGTTGGAATTGGCAGACTTAGGCATCATGCACTGTGGTAGCGTTCCCTTAGGCATCAAAGCCTTATGTGGATGAAAGACAACAACTCCCAGAATGCACTTGCTTCGCTGCCCTAAGAGGCCACGCCTACCGGTAACAGAGCACAGTAGTTAAACAACAAGTCTAGGCTACTAGTGAGTCTCCATGATGAGTCTGCCCGGGTTTTCGAGATCGCCCAAAATGTCCGGGATTCGGCTTTTGCGTTCTACAGTCGTCATTCATTATGTTTACTGTGGCGAGCAGGACGAGGCCGGTGGCGTGATTACCGATGAGCGACACCTGTGAGACGCACCGGTCTCGTATCTCTCACGGAGGAGCGGGAATTTTCTTAGCAATGTTAAAACGCACATCAACCGATCACTTGTTTAGGGTTCATGTAAACACGACATTCAGATTCACCAATCGGAATGAATTCAGTTAGATTGAAACAAAAGGTGTGCATGTAAACAATGAATGGTGACTGCAGAAAGCAAAAGCTGAATCCCGGACATTTTGTACGATCTCGTCGGCCGGACATGTCCGGAAAAAAGAGGATGAATGTGGTAACCCCTACTACTCAGCTTTCTCCTACTAAGTTACTCAGCTTTCTCCTACTAAGTTAATGATATGTTCTTGTTCTGTCTCCACAGAACAAGAGCCTGCTAGCTTAGCTTCCAAAAAAGATGGCTGACACTGTGTACATTCTGTGAGTGAGATCCCACCCTCTATGGGCGGGTTGAAAACATGAGGAACAGCCCCTACTACTGGCTGTAGTCTTTAGCCTCTGGCCAAAAAATCCTCCGATGACGCAAAATGACGATTTTTGCGTCATTAGAGGATTTTTTCCAGACAAAAAATACATAAATCACTCGTCTCACGAGGGTGGAAAGTACAGTAATTTAAAAATATTACAGGTTTTCTACTAATACAAAGCTTAATGCTAAATTCTGAAGTATCCCTTTAACAAATGTCAGTAGATAGACCGGGAAGATTTTAAAACGGGCAGTTTATTCATAAATACGCAAGATCACTGTGAAAATACAGATCGGAAGACAAAAGGGCCACATAAGGTCTATAGAACAGTGGAAAGGAAAACTAACTTTACCGAGAGCCCTCTAGTGGTCGGGAACATTTCCGTTGAGTTGTGGCTTGATTTCATTGTGTTGTGAATCATTTGGCGAAGTGATATGGACCAATCAGATTCAAGCATTCAACAGCCCAGTAGTATAATATAATATTACCTGTAACTGCAACCATACACTGAAGTCCACATCCATTGCTGCAGCATTTCTGATTGTTGGCACAGTCACTGTCATCGGCACACGGCACGAAACGTATCCGGGCACACTTTCCTGGTTCATATCTTCTGCTTGGACACACTCCTGGCAGGGGCAGACTGGGCATCTGGTTCACCTGGAGGTTTCCCGGTGGGTCGATGTACAACTTGGTCTGGTCCATTGCTAAGTAAATATATATAAAGAACGAATTATAGAAAATGTACGTAGCCTATCTTTCCGTCAGCCCAGACGAATGGCCCACTTGTGTCAAAAATTTCCAATCAATTTAGTGTGCTCAGTCTCAGTGCAGCGGTCTAAAAGCACTCGTCAATGTCGGAATGTTTGAGATCAAATCAAAGAAGCCAAATCAAATCGAAGGCGGAGGGATTTACTGTCCACAGAAACCGAGCAGCGCAGCACTTTTTAATTCTTGAAGAATTTGAGCCAAGGTATTAAAGGTGGGGTAAGCTATATTTGAAAAACGCTGTTTGGAAAACAACAACAAACGTGTGTAGCCAATCAGCATTAGGGGGCGTATGACGGTGGAGGAGAGAGAACGAGCAAGAGGGAGATTTGAAGAAAGACCGCAGAAATCGAGATGAGACACACTATACAAAAGAGAAAAGCTCATAAGAAATCACTGGAAAATGAAAAGCTCATAAGAAATCACTGGAAAATGAAGTGTTATGATCAGGAAAGAGCTTTAGGACCCGCGTTAATATTAGAAAAACATTCCAGCGCTGGAGAGAGCTCAGCGGGACGGCCTGAAAACAGACACGGACGGAGTAGACAAGCTTTTGGACATACTATCACGTCAAACAACTGGGTCTTTAACGGTTGCTCTCTAGATCTATAAGAATTGATATTTCTTTATTGTTTTATATTTTTATGTTAGTGTAATTGCTGTTATGCAGACTTTCTATGCATTTGTTTCACAATATTGCATTTATAATTTCATTAAAATCCATAATTTCATGCATTCATCTATTAGAGGTACAATGTAAAAATGTGTATTTGATGTAATGTTATGTAAATTCATTTATGTCTCTTTAAATGTAAGGCTTTAGTGGAAGTGACAAAATATTGTGTCGCCCCCGATGGACTGATGCTGAGGCTCTGAAAGTTGAATTTAAGTTTAAAATAAGTGTTGTCTCAAGTCAAAGGGGACAGTGAAGAGGATTTTGTCAAACTAATGACTCAATTACCTCTTTTAAGTATTTTAATGAGGATTCATTTTAACCTCTTTCTGTGCCTGTGTTGTTGTGAAGAGAGCTACAGTTAGTAAGTGCTGTTAAAAATAGCTCTATGCATAATGAGCTAGTGGGTTTATGGTGTGACTTGTTGTGGACTGGTTGTGGTGGGCCGCTCTGTGCCAGAAAGTCCAGGGCCTCTTTTTAGCCCCAGCCCACCCTGTAATATAACAAACACCACTTCTTCCGATACACAATATGAGACCAGTACGCCTCACTAGGTCAGTTTCACAGGCACTTATTCCAGTCCCTACAAAAATAACTATGGTCAGAAATCCTTTTTTCATACATACACTACAATTTGGAATGATATTCCACATCACATCAGAAAAATACCATCCATCACATATTTCAAAAAGGCATACAAACTGTTTCTTCTAAACAGTTACACTTGTACTCACTGATTGTTTATTTATTGTCCGAGTCCTGTTTGCACTGTTTGTATTGTTGTTTTTAGTCGTTTGTATCTGTCTAGCCCATGCTAATGTCCTGTATAAGTGTTTCTGACTTCATGTGTTGTAAATTGTGTTTTATGTTTTATGTTCTGCAGAACAGGAACCTGCTGGAAACCAGTTTTTAATTTGAGTCAGGCCTGTTTAAATTGTACCTTAATGTTACTTTTAACCTTTCCTGTATAATAAATTAAATGAAATTAATATAATCTAATATAAAAATACCTGTAACTGGAGCCATACACTGAAGTCCACATCCATTGCTGCAGCATTTCTCATTGTCGGTACAGTCACTGTCATCGGCACACGACACAAAACGTATCCGGGCACACTTTCCTGGTTCATATGTTCTGCTTGGACACACTCCTGGGTTTGCTGTTACACAGACACATGACAGAGAAGCCATATCATTAAAAGCAGGAATTATTTTTTCACTGTAAAAAAAAAAAAAGATTTTTGGAAGTTGTACATATTATTGAATACGTTTTACAAGAAAGAAATATTTCAGTCTTCCCCCTTCTATGAAGGTCGACATATTGGCTGTGGCCGAAATCTCCCACTACTCACTATATTGAGCTCGCCATTTTGTAGTGCTGTCCGAATGTATAGTGATGATTATTATACCTTATATAGTCCACTTAATGTATCCCAGAATGCATTTTGAAAAGTAGTGTACAACCGATTGTCACTAACCCAAGCCCTATACCATCTCTGATACCATCAACGCTGATCGTAAAAGACCTATCATCTTCATCTTTAACTTACAATTTGACGACTTCTCGCTAGCGTAGCAAGAACAGCACGTCGTTTTCTGTGTCTAGAAATCCTGTTTCTTTTGCTAATCCGCAAAATCTTCTGAATCACGAGAACAAACAAACAAAAAAGATAAATATTGAGTGGCATCTCTACAGAGTCTAAAAGCTGTTTATGAGCAAGATATTTGATAATGTAGATCTGTTTTTTTTCCTAATGTCGACAGGCAAGAGAAAACGGTGTGGCGCGAAAATGAAAATATATGAAATATGTGTATTAATTTTATTTATGTTTATAAGTTATAATCATGTGTGGAGTAACGCATTATAACAGAAACGGCCAGAAATTACTTTTAATTTTACAATTTTGGAGAAATAAGCTCAATATAATGTAATGTATTTATATATAAAAAAAAACTATTAAGCCCAGAGCTGGCTCGATCGGCACCAGCTGACAGATGATGGCGCGTTTAAATAAAAAGTGGTGTTTCTATTATGCTGGTGAGCTCACTATAAAACGTTAGTGCTCTACTCCCTGCCCCCTACATAGGGGTTAGGGAGTAGTGGTTTGAGTGGTGATTTCGGACACAGCCATGTTTCTACCGTAGCCGAACGCGAACAAACATGCGCTACAGAGCGCGTTTTACAAGTCACTACCTTGAAAGAAAGCAGCACAAAGCTAGAAGCTAGCCATAAACACCGTGAGTAGTGACTTTTCCCTTGTCAGTGGTGTAAAACATGTAGTTGGATTGTTTCATGTAACTTAGTTATTTTCCCTCGCTGTGTTATGGCTTTGCTATGTGGGGATAAATGTGCTGGAACGCCCGTGAGACAGCTGATTAGTACTCTTGTCATTGACCGTAAAACATTATGTTACAGGAATCACCAACCCGTCGATCTTGGAAGCATTTTAAGTCGATCGCGAAGAGTTTTCAAAATCAGAGAGAAAAAGCCTATTGTGTGTAGTAGTAAATGGTGTCTAGGGGATGCGGAGGCGCGCGCGCTGTAACAATCATGTCATTTTTTCCGCGCGCACCTTTGGGCTCATGCAGTCGCGTCGAGTATAAACAAGGCTTTACCCTTTAACCAGCAGTAACAGCTCATATTAGCCAGCTAAACTTTTACTACCCTGTTAGAAAAAAATATATAGTTGCGTAGTTTCATGTGGTTCTTCTCCCTCGCTGTATTATGGGTTTGCTATGTGGGGAGAAATGTGCTGGTTACGTTTGTGAGACAATCAGCTGATTACTATTATTATATTATATATTAAGACCCTTGATCCTCACCTGACTATGCTTTGTAAACTTTATCCATGATGTGGTTTATAATGGACTGTGGTACTGAAACAGTTACAATGTTACACACTTATGGCTTACTCTGGCTAGGGCTGGGCGATATGGAGCAAAAAATATATCTCGATATATTTTGCTATATCTCGATATTCGATATATATCTCGATATCTTTACAGGAAAATGGATGTGAATACAACTCAAAATATAGGCCTACAATCAATAGAAAATTAATTTTCCATAACAGAATGTAACCAAATAAGAAAATTCAAGGCAGAACTATGCACTATGGAAGTTCGATTAATGGATAAAATTCAGAGTCATTGTTATTTGATGCTTAAGAAAATTAAAACCTGGTTGTGGTACAGTGTCAGTGATTAGTTGTGAAATCTTGCATAAATTGAATCTCATTTAATCCTCCATAAAAGTTTATGTGCTCGAATTATTTCTATTTATTAAACACAGGGCCTGAATTTCGTCATTATTACGAGATTCATATACAGAAACTGAATAAAGTAATCAAATGGAAAATAACACTGGGTAGTATTTTAGTCCTGAATAAATTAAATACATAGGCTATTAATCCTGATTCCTTTAACTTAAAGCTATCTTTTGTTGTTTTGACAACAAAATTAATGACAGACACATATGGCTGCTAGTGCACGGACCCTGCGTTCATTATACTGGGATGCGTTTTATGCTTATTAAAGACAAAACCGACTATGTTAGAGTATACTCACGAAGACCGAAATTGACATTTTTGCGTGTTAAAGCAATAAATCCGCGAAAAATAACTTTTGTTACTGGCCAGCTGTTTTTGAGGCGGATTCTCTATGAATGTGCGCATAGAAAATCTCTCAGAGAGCGCCCGAGCACTGATTAGTTTAAAATCGCTTGAATGTTTAAACTGGTAAGACTTAAAAAGATGTGCAAATGGTAAACTTCAGTCACGATGCACTGCTGTATGGAATGCCAAAGCTGACTTAATTAAAAATAAATAAATAAATACATAAATAAATAAATAAATATACGAATAAATGTAAAAAAGCAAAAATACATAAATAAATACATAAATAAATATACAAAGAAATGTAAAAAAGTACAAATAAATGAGTATTTATACTTTTATTTCCTTATTTATGTATAATTGTATTTTTTCACACATTTTTTTTATTTTTTTATTTATACATTTATTCATTTATTTATTTCCACTTTTATTTATTTCCACATTCATTTATGTATATTTGTTTTTATGTCTACATTTATTTATTTCCACATTTATTTATTTCCACATTTCTTTGTCTGTATGCTAATGAGGGGGGCGTGTTTTACCTCAGACATCAGCAATCGAGCTCAGAGTGGCAGTGCTGAAGCTTTGAGGCCACAGTTACACCTTGTGCTGTGTGACCAAACGAAACGCAAGAGGTGTGCGGACAATATCACATTTTAAGTCATGTATATCACCCTAACTGTATGTAGGGTATAGGCTAAATAGGGTTAACACACATAGCACACATGAACAGAAACTGCACTTCAACGGGTCTGATAGCAGACACTTGGACATGGAAGCGCATGAAAGTATCTACTATTAATAACAATGTAAACGCGATGGATAGGGGCTGATAAGAGCTTGCGTTTATTGTCGATGAGACTCGCACACCAGCGCAGAACGCGGAGAGAAACCAGCGCACATTTCACTCACTCCTACGCAAGCATATTGATCAATGAGTTTGAAACGCGACTCAAGTTTACATTCGCGTTTCATAATTTCGTATGCATAACAGGTGACAATTCAAATGCTTAAAACACAACCCATATTTCATAGATGCTGCTCTTAGATACTGATTAATCACAAGTCATCAATTTGGAATTATTCTTAAATCAAACAAAAGGGGCTCATGTGAACGCAGCTAGTGAGCCACGCATCTCCCCCCATGCAGTGGAGGACAAAAGCATCATCATGCCCATCAAACAGCACCTGTCGTGCCCATGGTCGTGGGGATATTTCCCCCTATAAATTGATGTTATATCTACCCAAACCTTATTAAATAGGTAGGCTATACATCATCATATATGTCAAGTTCTTGATATTAATCGATAAACTACTCAGTTAATTATAATAATGGCTGTTATCAGTAAAATAAAATTAACAAAAGTCATTAAAAGTCAAAATCTTAATACAGAGGAGAATGCTTTTACACTGCAAATACAATTGCATAAAAGTCATTATGAGATTAATGTTAAAAAATAAATGAATATAGAAATATGAAATGATGGAATCAATTAAAAATTGTATGTTTAAATATGAAACTAAAACAGCCAGTAGGTGGCGGTAAGTCACTGTCTAAACGAGTGAGTCATATCATTAATTCAGACCGATTCATTCAAATACAATTCATTCATATTGGTTGCAGTTCCATTAGAATTCCACTGGAGGTGATCGCGGGCGAGTGCAGAATGAATGGGAGTCTATCAAGGGGGTAATCCATCAGCCGGAAGTTGAAGCCTCGCGGGAGCCGCCATTGTAGCAGACCATCACCTGCTGTTAGCATCCCATTGACTCCCATTCATTTTGGCGTCACTTTGACAGCGAATAACTTTACATCTGAGGCGTCCAAAGAATTCATTTGTCCATTATTAATTTCTAAAGAAACACGACAATGTATAAAATGTTCCATTACTTTGTATCTTATGTTATAGCCCCGTAGAAGCCGTTTTTTTTTTAAATAGGCTAAAGATTGCGTCATAACCACGGGACTTTCTGTCGCACAATAGAGACATTACCGTATAGACAGGAGGAGAAGCTCGCAGGCAATCTTTAATTGTCTATGAGGCAATCAGGGGGACATGGAGGCACAAAGTCAAGGTAGAAGCCCATAAATAGAGAGTCTATAAAAGCAATGGGACAAAATATTTCATTAGGAATTAGGTGATTCAGATTTGGCTTGGCACAGCTACTATAAGATTTTCAACTGCCAGACTGTCGTCACGCTCAGTTTGAGCCTGCGCAGTCGCTCAGACATCAGACAGGAAGTGCAATAATCGGGCTTCAAGTCTTCTCCGTTGAAATCAATGGGGTCGCTCTGTCCATTTCTTTTACTGTCTATGGAGTCTATAGAGCTAAACGGCTAAATGTATCTCTTTCTCCTGCTTGTCGTTGAATCAACATAGGCTAGATTTTATTGTTGATTCCGCAAGTTTAATATAGATTATAGGCCAAAAGTCGAATGAATGAGTACTTATGTCCTTTCGATTTCTTACAGGTTAGGCCGCTGTTGGCCGGAACACGCTAGCATTCTGCTATTATGTGACGTCATCACATTTTTTAACGGGTTTTTAGAACAGATAGTGAACTTAAAAATGCAATTTTCAGCTGAGTGTATTATATTAGCCCTCCCTTTTGAATGCAACTTTCAAATTACTTGACAAAAAATTACATCCTGAGAAAGTGGATTTCTGGGGGTGAAACCCCATAGACTCCCATTCATTCTGCACTCGCCTGCGAGCGCCCCCGCATGGAAAGAGATGTGTTACTGCAGCCAGTCCAGAAACCGGAAGTAACCAGACAGTGCCAATTCTCTTCAATTAGACATTCTCTGATTTTATTGATCATTAGCTAATTTCAAAATCAAAGAGAGCAATAAGAGAGAGCCGCAACAGCCCTGGTAAGATCATTTCGTTTCGTTACTTTTAATGAAGATGATTGTGTGTTAAGCGTCTGCGACTTACTTTCACTTTGATTTGCGATAGTTTGCACGTTGGCTTGATAAATAGATGCTCAGCTGCTCATCTGCGGTAATGCGTGTTGCAGTAGCGTCGTCATATCTGACTATAACATGACATATAGCCTACATAACACGCTCTCACACGTTAATTTTTTTGCATTTTTGGGAGGAGTAAAATGTACATACCGGTATGTGGTTTCAACAACCAGATGCATTTACACTTGTCCAGTTTCGTCTGGAATGCGGCCCAGACCACCTCCTGAAGTGGTTTGAGCGGTCGGATTCAAATCTGTCTTGAATGCGTTTCGAAAGGCATTTACACCTTTTCACGATCGGATAGCTATCAGAAAACGCATGAAGTGGCCATGTGTAAACCGCCCCAAAGAAAACGTGCAGTGTTGGGGGTCCTCCAAAACAGGTTTGAGAACCACTGCGTTAGTGAATGTGCTTTCGACTCCAGTGAAAGTTACGTTATTACACCGTTAGATGGCAGCAAAGACTGTTTTAATGAGTGAGTCAGTAACAAAGACTTTTATATTGAAAGAATGAAACAAGGTTCTAAACAATGAGTTTAATGACCTGAAGAATATCAGCTAGATGCAGGTAAAACACCCGTTTTGTCGATCTATCTCTCATAATACAATACAATACTCTACTCTACATAAAACAATAAGCTTCACTGAAGAGACTCAGCGTTCCTTTGTTGCTATTTCTAAAGTGACGTTTTACAATTAGTAACGAAGGCTTGGGCTCAACTGTCAACTTGTGATTTGAATCCGTGGTGGAAGGAAGTAGTTCCGCACAAATGAGGGGTTTTAAAGACCCTCCATTGTTGTTTCTTATTTATTTACACACTTGTGCCATCAAACTGTTGTATAAACCCAATATCACAATCGTCAGAACGCTGTGATTACCTATGGCACTCCGCCACAGCCATGCTGATATACAGCCATATCGCACGGCTTTGAGTGTGATATTACTAATTTAATTTAATATAATATAATAGCCTATAATAATATAATATAATGTATAGGGGTGCACGATTCAGAAAATGTCACGATTCGATTCGATACCGATTTTTTGTCTCAAGATTCGATTCAAAATCGATTTTCGATTCAAAAACGATTCTCGATTCAAAAAACGATTCGCAGTATATAAATGTAGTTTACTTTTTCCATGTGATTGATTGCAGTAGACACAATTTAAAAGAAAAAAACCCACAACAAATTAAATGTAGTTTGATATTACTTTATATGTTTTCATACAAAAATAAAAACTTTTGCAACTAAAAAGTGCAAAGTGTAAGCTTTGGCCAGCTTTCAAATACATTTAATTCAAGTTTAAAATAAAACTTAAATAAAAAGCTTTTACATTTAGCTTTAAAGTGCTGTAGTCAGATCAAACAATTATGCTAAATGTGGTTTAAGGACTACTTCAGCTACCAGGCTGACTGTTGAAATGTGAACTCGACTGGGTACATTGAACTTCCTAAAAATATATACTAATGTCATAGAACCCTTGCGAAATTATTTTAAATAGATTTTAAAAAGCCACTGCTACTGGTAACATATGGTTAGATTGATTTGTTTAGATCCAGTGAAGTCGTTCATAGGCGTAATTTGCGGGTATCTCCAGTTAACTAGCAGAGCATTCATTTAGTTCGCTATTAAATAAGAGATCTGTTGTTTTTGAAATCAAGCTCCGCGCTCGTTTTCCGCTGCTATCAGTGTCATGGATACACTGTTCTCTGTGGCTCGCGCAGTCTTCACTCGGACGCGCGCTTCAATCTATCGCCGTTGTGGAGACTCCGGTGCAATCACAAAATAAAATGCACACAAACGTGATGAACATATTCGGTTTTGATGAGAGAGAGAAAAAACTATACGAGTGCGGTTTAGAACCCGTAACCTCTGACACGCTTGGCAAAAGATCTACAGAACTCAAACATAAGATCTGCGGATCGATGCATTTATTTACGGGTTGAGCAGAGAGTCTGCAGTTTGACCAGCGGGCGGCAAGAACTTGCAATGTAACTATTTATCAGACCGGCCCTCGCAGCCTCGAAACAATACCGGACCACCTGTAAAAGTCCCGACTTACCCGATTGCCACTCCACCCGTGCACGCCATTAAAAAAATATATATGAATCGATTTTTGGGATTCTATGAATCGATTCTGAATCGGTAAAGATTGAATCGCGATTCAAATGCGAATCGATTTTTTTGCACACCCCTAATAATGTACGGCACAAAACGTTTCAGGGCACTCTTTCCTGGTTCATATTTTCTGCTTGGGCTTATATCACTGAATGCTGAATGTCATTTTCACTGAGGTTTTTCTTTTGCTGTTGTAAGGATCTTTGAAATAACTGAAATCATTTGGCAAAGTGATATGGACATATATAATGCGGTCAAGACCTGGTTAGAACTACTTTAGCCGTGCGTTTCCCTAAAAATAATTGCACACCTTGGAATATTCGTCAAACAATCAGATTCAAGCATTCAACAGCCCCATAGTATATTATAATATAATATAACCTGTAACTGGAGCCGTACACTGACGTCCACATCCATTGCTGCAGCATTTCTCATTGTTGGCACAGTCACTGTCATCGGCACACGACACGAAACGTATCAGGGCACACACTTCTGCTTCATATTTTGTGCTTGGACACACTCCTGGCTTTGCTGTTATACAGACACATGACAGAGAAGCCAAATCACTGACCTGAATGAAGTTTTCACTAAAAAAATATTTTTGTAAAAAAGAAAGTTGTACCTACAGTATATATTATTGGAAGACTTTTTAAGAGAAAGAACTATATCAGTCTTTCTACTTTAAAATGTCATTTTTTATTCAATTACTTGCTGTTTCTTTGTAATTACTAGCAATTTCTAAACTAAAACTGTTTCTACACCATTATTTTTTTCAGTGTTCCTTTTGAAAGACCTCTAGTATTATTATCCATAATTTAAACTCACTGAAAGCAGGCGGCACACACACGGTCCCACAACATTTATATCCTCCAGAGCAGTCTCTATGAGAAACACATCCTCCACTGGACCCCACGACCGTCACCTTCCCCGGAGAGTAGCCGACCACTACAAAAGAGCATCATTAAGGGGAGAGCAGGCTATAATAGTTTGTTTCAGCATCTTTTAGCAAGTCAGTGGTTTTGCAATAGGCCTATGTGTCTCAAGCTTATTCACATATTTATCTGCTTCAAATCAAAGTAGTTTGGAAATCTACTTTATCCCTAAACTGTCAGTTAGTGTCAGATAAAAAAAAGTGTGTAACAAGAGTTGTAACCAATTGCATGTCAACATTTATTTTAAGCCTTTTAATCTACAACAAAAAAAACTCAGACCTTTATATAAGTTTTAATTAGCTCCCCATGTAATATCATATTATAGTTGTTGTTAAAATGGGAAAATACATAAAAAAATTGTGGGGGTGGGGTAAAAAATTCAGATTAATGGCAAACATATCTGGTAATGTTTTGTAACCATATAAATATAAAACATTTAACATTAATGTTCTTGTTTTACTGTATAAAAGAATATGTGTGTTTCCCTTGTACGATGGAAAAATAAAAAAGTAATAGATAAAGCATACAAAGTTCATCTTTCACTGGACGTCTGTACTGCATGTTTGTAAATTGTAATGTGCTGAGATGTCATTTTTTTGTAAGGCACTTGTTTATGGATTTCTTCAGACTGTGTAATGAAGTTAAAATAACATGGATCTCACCTGTGTTTCGTCCTAGAGCAGCTGTTGAGCTCAAGCATCCAGCCAGACACAATAACACAGTGCAGTACACTCGAGATGTCATCCTCTCCACCTGCGGTCATACAATGAACTCTGCTGGAACATAGTACTTTTCTTAAAACGAGGAAGTATTTGAGTTAGCATTCAACCAATGGCATGAGTTTGGGGCGGGATGATCTGTTTTGGCAAACAATAACAGAACACGTGGGCACCACGTGGGTTTGTGTAATACAGGTTTGTGTAATACATTCAAAGAACTCTATATGTTGCTAGCAAAAGTTTTTTTTTTTTACTACTTTTGTAGTAAAACTACTTTTGAATGTCCTCAATGGAGTAAAATACTTTTCCCCACATAATAGTTTGATTTAGATTATATCCAAAACAATCCTTAATCTGAAACTAATTAAGCAATGATAATTTCCCCCAAAGTAAACTGAATGTAAACCTCTCATTTGCACAAGGAATTTTGAAAGAATTGTTTTTGTTTTGTTTTTTGTTTTTACGTTTCCTCAGTGGATTGGGTAAAAATAAATATTTGGCAGCAGTCATGCTTGTTAGCAGCACCATGTGATTTCAATTGAACCCTTTGTAATATATATAATATACATTGCTTTAAAACAGATCATGCATTAAAACAGTAATGTCCATCTAGTTGAATGCTGCATAACTTTGTATGACCACTAGATGGCTGGTGTATAAAAAAAATGAGCTGTAGATTTGTTATCAATGCTGCGTAAGAAAATCACATCGAAGGGGCCTATTATTCTGAGGAACCTTTTACTGAGGAATAAAAGAGATCGAGATTTCACGTAGTGAAACTACGCAAAGCTTCTAAGTTGTACGTCACACGCATCACACACATGACCAGCGTCGGCCAATAGTGAGCCTATGTGTGATGTGCAACACAGAAGCGCTGCGCAGTTTCACTACGTGAAATCTCACGGCCCACAGAGAAGGAAATGAATAGTTGAATAAAGTTGTTATTTTTGTTTGTTTTTTGTGCACAAAAAGTATTCTCGTCGCTTGATAAACTTAAGATTGAGCCACTGTAGTCACTCGGACTATTTTAACAATGTCTTTAAAGGAGCCGTATGTAAGATTGTGGCCAAAACTGGTACTGCAATCACTTTCAAATGACTGTAGAGCGGTGTATCCCCTCCCCCTCCCCCCTGACTCGAGGTTGCCAGATAGGCTGCAGGATCCAGCAGGAACGTGACGAGCTGCAGCTGTGGTAACTAGAGCAGAGCTGGCAACCTGAATGCCTCAACACTACTGACTTCGTGATTGGTAGATAGGTGGAGGGCGGCGCATCAGACCAAAACACAACATGACAACATCAACATCAGTTGAGGGCTGCAACTTCACTTTTTAAATGACAATATCCTGGCCGGACTACTGTTGTCAGTGATATAAGTATTTGTAGTGAACATGATTTCTTAATGTCTAGTGACATATCAGGGCCATTTTATGATTAATTGAAATAAATTTCTTACATACAGCTCCTTTAACTTTTCTGGGCCGGCCAGTTTCGATCCCTTAAGAAGCCTATGGAGGAGTGATCCAGCTCTCAGATTTAATCAAAAATATTTAATTTGTGTTCCGAAGATGAACGAAAGTCTTACGGGGTTGGAACAACATAAGGGTGAGTAATTACTGACAGAATTTTCATTTTGGGGTGAACTAACTAAGGAAGCGGACGACCAAGTCGCTTCTACCCAAGGAATGGCAAGCCACAGGAGCGTGGTGTGCTGCTATGGCCGCTGAACCGTCTGAGCTTGCTCGTGGGTTAGCCACGCCCTGATTTGGGCTGAGTCTAGAACCGCTCCCAGGAAAGAGATTCTCTAGCTGGGAGACAGTGAGCTCTTGGCTGAATTTCGTCTGAAAGTCCTAGGTATTTCAGATGGCTAAGGAGCACAGATCTGTGAGAGATTAATTCTTTTCAAAGTTATTATCTTGAACGGCCATCTCGTGAGGGCCAGATATCTGAGGTCTAGGAACGTCTTCTTGGGAACGAGGTAGTAGCGGCTGTATAAGCCTGACTCGCTGTGGGGTGGAGGAACTGTTTCCACAGGTCCTTTCGCCAGTAAGCTCATTACTTTGTTGCGGAGGACGTGAGCCACGTTGCTTTTCACCAAAGTATCGACTATGTTTGCGAGCGAATTGGAGTGAGTGGAGTGACACCTCGTGTCACCGTGCTCAGAACCCATTTTGACACACCGGTGATGGCTTTCCAAGCCTCGGCCCAGGTGGCTAGGGGCTGAATCATTTCGGGAGACAGCTCGCTGCATTGGGGAGGAGTTGGGCCGGGAATACCTGGAGGACCACCATGGTATGTAGAGCCGAGCACGCTTGCCCAGAGGACGCGAAAGCCCACCCGGCGAGGGCTGAAGTCATCCTGCATGGCTTTGATGGGTGAGCCACCTTGGCTTTCCATCCAGTGGGCAGACAGAGGTGCACAGCCACTGCTTCAACGGCGCCATCAATGGTAGTGAGAGCGGTGGATGTAGAAGTGTGTAGGTGGGCCGAGTAGGGGGCACGCCACGACTTGGTGAGTTAGTTGTGAACCTCTGGGAAGAACGGCTCTGCTCGCTGGCAAGGGGCGCCCTGGCAGGAACCATTCATCCAGGCAGCTTCGTGTGGGCTCCTCTGAGGCAGACCACTCGAGTCCGAGCTCCTCAACAGCTTTTGATAGGACGCAGAAAAGATCCTCTTCAGATCTTCCAAACAAGACGAGGTCGCTCGCTTTACACGAGGGGCTCTGGTCTGCACGGGTGAAAAGAGCGCCCTGTGTGTGTGTGTGTGTGAGAGTGTTTGTGAGTAAATAAATATATTCAAATTAAAATATAGTAAGTAACACAGAGGGAAAAGTAGTAATCTGTTTAGTAGAGGTCGACCAATAGTGGATTTTACAGATGACAATAACTAGGTTGGACCATGCTGGCCGAGAACCATTAATCAACCGATAGTTTTAAAAATGGATAAAGAATGAAAACAAAAAATGCATTAAATAGTGCTGAACTTTTTTTACAAAAATGTTAAACAGTACTGAACCATGAAAATGTACTGTACTTTTTGAATATAAATAAATATTAATATATGAATTCTATCTTCATTCATGTTAGTTCATAGTGCTTTAACTAATGCTAAGAGATACAACTTTAAAATGTATTAGTAAATGTTGAAATTAATAATGAAAAAAACTTAGTTAATGTTACAAATGGACTATCCGAACAGTCATGCTTAAAGATGGCCATCATTGGTATTAGACACACATGTATATATACTTTTATACTCACACATTTTAGAACACTTGATTATCAAATAAAATAAAAATGTATTATAGTGACGATAAAAAAGAACCGAAATCGAATGCATTTTTGATTTGATACAGTTTGCTTTCTCATGTCACTAGCTTTAAATATGCAACTTTACTGCATAACAAATGCATAAAAGCGACCAGCATGATATAAACTAATTCAAATGGATGGTATCAATCGTGACTTCGTCTAGATGTTACACCACTCAATCCTCTATCTTCATCTGACCAGTAGCCTACAATTCCAACAAGTGTTATTATACAAAGGAAAAAACAATGGAAAAGTACTGGTTCACAACATCGTCCTGTGACTTTAAAAAAACCTTGAAACGGAGACATTCTCTTATCTCAAACTCATGAAGAAAAACATCCCTTCAAACCACACAATCATAAGATTACACTGTAAAAAATTTTTTCGTAAAATAACGGTAAAAAGTCTGGCAGCAAAGTTGCCAACCACTTACCGTCAAATTACAGTAAAAAAACTTAAATTATTTTACAGAAAAATTTTGTTTTTTGAAAACGGATATTTACCGTAAACATTTTCTGTATTTTTACAGTCAAACTGCTGTAGAAAGAAAAGAAAAATCTGTATAAAAACTTACAAATATTGCAGAAATACCTTAAAATTACATAATTAAAACAAAGACTTCTGTTTTAATACAGTATTATTTGGTATATTTTTAGGATAATCCAATCCATCTACAAGAACTCCTTGTCAAAGTAAAGACTTTTCTATGTAAAACACACAGAAAATGTTGTATAATTACCTTCAGATACCCTAATTTAAAGCCTAATACCAGTATATTGATCGATTTAAACTTTTATTTCATGTCATTATTCAATCCATTTACAGTAAATTCCTGTTAAATATTGGTTTTATCCTGTACAAAAAAACAAGATCTTGTGATATTAAGTTTCAGAAACATATTTTTAACAGTTATTGCTTTATTAAAACATTATTTGACAGTAATTACAGACACATCTCCAATAAATTTACAAGCTTTTACCATTAATGTATGCAGGTTTACTTTATATAAAGATTATTTGACAGTAATAACAAGCAACTCTCCAATATTTCTACATGTTTACCATTTAAATAAGGGGGTTCACTTTATATAAACATTATTTGACAATAATTACAGGCAACTCTCCAATATTTCTACATATTTGTACCTTTAATGCATGGGGCTTTACCTTCTATATACTTTTAACATCAATGTATGAGGTATACTTTATATAAACATTGCTTTAGCCTATACTAATTAAAATCAACTTTCCAATATATCAACATGACATTTACTCAATGTATGGGTTCACTTTATATACACATTAATAGACAGTAATTACAAGCATTTCTCCAATATATGTAAAAATACACATGTTTATTTTATGTAAACAATATTTGATAGCAATTACAAGCAACTGTCCAATATATGTACATACTTTTTCCATTACGGCATGGGGTTTACTTTAAAATGCACATAGGCTAAAATGCACATAAAATACGGTCAAGTCCTTCAGTCAAAAAGTTATTTGTTCTTAGTTCAGAAGCTAAGTTCTTTCCAGTAACAAACAAAGTTAATATATAATCAGTATTAATATACAGATGTGAATGTGCATGCTAAAAAAGTTCATTTGGCAGATTGATATTCACCCACGTCCTTTCAAAATTCCAACGATGGCTATGATCCTCTGTAGTGGCTCTCACCAGGCATTGTCCTGAAAAATAGATAAGATGTATCATGCTTGTAAAAATCGCCAGAGCAGAGCCATTAGGTTGCCCCTTAACAATAATTGCAGTTTGGAGCTTGAATGAAAATTGAACTGTATGCGTTGCGACGTTCGTCTGTTATAGGACAACTTAGTTTGAATAAACGAGCAGACACTGATTAGCTACTTGCTCTACGTTTATTTAAAATTAACAGCAAGACGACTAGAAGTGAATGTGCTTTCCATTAAATGAATCACACACAGTAAACAAATCCTTAAGAAAAAAAATAACTTTGTGTGATTTATTTAAAACAAAGCACGTTCATTGCACAGTAAACAAAACCTTAAGAAAAAAAAAACTTTGCAATGAAGTCGTTCATCCTCGGATGCGGCGCCGTGCGCACTGTTACAAAAAACCCTGTGCACACAGCCAAGCAAAATGGGGTCTTGCGCACCCAACGCGTCATTTTTGCAAGGTGCGCGCGGACCATAGACAGTAAAAGAAACGGACGCGTCGAGTATAAACAAGGCTTTACTCCGTGTCAGCGCGCGCTCTGATCGGTAAAGGTGCACAGACCTCTCTCGAATCATCTCCAGCACTCAGCCTCCGAAGCACCACTAACTCTCCACCTCTGTTTCCCTCGTAAGCTGATAATAGTATTTAAACATTCTCTATGATAAAAAATGTTTGTAAAAAATATTTGAATAACGGTTTTGGCGGTTATAGAGTTCTAATGACGGTGTTCAACTATAACCATCGGTCTCACGTTATATAATAACCTTCACACCCCTACTGTTACGTGTTTGCAAGAGGCAACAGTAACTTGTAAGATGTAACGTTAAGTTAACAGCTAACGTTATGTTAGTCAACCAAAGGTATTTAACGTTAATGTTATGATGGCTGATGCATGTTTCACATTCAGGGCTAACGTTAATAACGGTTTAACTTTATTAGGACCAGCATAATGTTACATTTGCTAAAGCTAGACAGACTTTTATAAGGTTAATACATAATGTAACAAACGGCGAGTTTTAACGTTAGCTCTGCTGACTCGACATAATGTTAACTTGCATATTAAAATTGTAAAATGTATAAAAGCTGCCGCACTTAACAAGCACATTTGACATTGTGAGGAAACAAATATATTAAGGCTGTCAAATGATTAATCGTGATTAATCACATCCAAAATAAAAGTTTTTTTTACATAATATTTGTGGGTGCACTGTGTATAATTATTTTCTATATATATAAATACACACACATGCATGTATATTTAAGAAAAAAAATATTATTTATATATAAATTATTTATATTTATATATAATATAAATTATATATAAATCTATATACAGTATATACTTGAAAATATTTCTTAAATATATACAAGCATGTGTGTGTATTTATATATATAAAATAATTATGCACAGTGCACCCACATATATTATGTAAAAAAAAACTTTTATTTTGGATGTGATTAATCACGATTAATCATTTGACAGCCCTAAAATATATATATATATATATATATATATATGAAATTTATTTCAATTGTAAAAATGTTATCTTTGAGTAATGTCATCTTTGAGACTGTTAGTTGTTACATGATTAAAAATGTAAACATACACATAAAGCATGGCAATCCCGTCAGAAATGTGTATCATAGAAAGGGAAGCACACACACAAAAAATGCCAGTGGGTACACCAAAATCAAATAACCCTAACCCCATCAAATAATTTTACCTGCATCTGAGGGTCTTTCCCTTAATGGTTTCCAGTGATTAAAGAAAGGACTGATGAAGGTGACACGAATCTCCCCTTTCAGTGCGCCACTTCAGCAGAAGAAAGACAAAAGGACAGAAAGTTACTCAGACTTTCCATCAGTAACAGTATGAAAACCACACTTAATACTATGCCAGTGTAGGTTTTCGAACAGTACGTGGGTAAAATTGACTTACTGTAACGTTAGTTGGTGAATGGGTCTTTCTGTTGGGTGTTCTCCCCCGATAAACTTCCAATGCTTGATCTAAAAAATAAAGTAACGTTAAACAAATATCTTTTCAATATGTTATCAGTGTTTGAAGAGGTTATGTAAACATACTTCTAACGAATAAATGACGGTTTTATCACTTTACTCATTCCCACGCTTTTTTACCTCTCATGTTATTACCAACAACAAAACACAGCAATGTTAGATGGTACTAACACATTGAAATACGTGCTAATATCGCTACGTTAATAGTGAAGCAGTACAAAAACACACACAGAGATAACTTATTCATCTTATGAGGTTGCAGTAAGCCTATGACAGGTAAATTACCCGTGTCCCTAAACATTAGACTGTTAAGGACTGAAAAATGTTTTCTTACCTGATATCGCCAACGACCCCTTCCTCTGTTCATATTCCAGCTTTTGTTCTTCATTGCATAGCAACTAAAATTCGCTCAGAATTTAAGAATTCAACAGGCAGATATAAATAATCCAGGTCTGACCGAGTAATCACCGCAAACAGCAGCTGCTCACACCAACCGAGAGTAACGGACGCATTTTCAAACTTAAAATAGGCGCGCAGAGCCGCGCACATTCTCATTGGACAGTTTCCTGGAAGACAGACAGATTAACCAATCATGCTCAAAGTAAAACGGAGAAACAACCAATAACAATAGCAATAGTTTGCGCGAGTTGCAGTCTGTATTATTATTTAATTAATTGGTCAAATGACATGACAGTGTATGAATATGTAATAATGCAATGTAAACTGTTAGGCAAGCAGACAAATTTGGCAAGCATACAAAATTGTAAATTCACACAAAATCACATAAAGCAAAAGGTTTCTGCTGCACTGCTCTGTTGAGGGTGAAACTATTATTGTTAATGATAATACTTATATTTTAACATATACATTGAAGAACTGTTATGAAAATCAGAAAAATCATTAAATGCTAATGAATTATCATAATAATATGTTAAAAGGCAGATATTTATGTATGTTGTTGAAAACATTACGTTGTTTCAACGTACAGATCTTGTAAAAAATTAAACGTTGATTTAGAAAGTGTTTTTGTTAACCTTTTTCAACCATTTAGCATTAAACGTTGTTTCAACGACTGGCATTATTTGAATCATATTTCAACGTTGAAGGTCGGTCATGTGCCGGCTGGGTATATTAATCTACCTTTAGTGAAAGTTTAATGCCGATATCGTGGAAATGTTCCATACTTTATCCAGGCTCTCTACTGCAGTGCTTCGCGCGAAGTTATGACGTATCCCCCTCCCAAAGTCAAACAATATCATTGGTCGAGATTGCCTCTGGCGTATGATTCGTCCAATGATTGTACAACATTCAATTATTTGAATCTGCGCGCACTTTCTTGATATCTAAAGCACAGAGACTAGAAAAACAATTAGGATGTTTGTTTACACGTTGTGTAATGTTTCAACCATTTTAATGTCTTCAATTCCTTCACCCCCAGTTTACCAAAGCTCAAGTTTATGCTACAAGAGCCTTGGTTGAACTCGAGCCCCAGAATAAATTCCTTGTCTTTCACACATTGCTCACCTATTGTAAATTAAAAATATATAGCACCCCATTTTAAAGCTTTATTCATAGTGTGGCGGTTTGTTCCCATCAACCGAGAAAATTGTGGAGTGGCCTAATGATTTCACTGCAGTGAGGGCCTTGAATTTTGTTGAGTATAGATTGACTTTGTGTCTTAATGCTTCAACGTTTTTAAAGTGGATTTACAGCCTTTACTTTTAAATTGAATCACATATTTTCTTCTCAAATAAGCATATGAGATACGTGTCAATATAGTATATGGTCAGAAAATCACTGTCAGGGCAGCATTTCAAACTGACAAAAAGGACAATGTCACCCTTAAAAGCCAAGCCAAAAGAGGACATATCAGCACACAAGATTCAAGAGTCCTTTCACACCAACAGGCAGACAGGCATTAGGAGGTTAGTGTCCAGCATTCTTGAACCTGGTTGTCTTGCGGAAAAACTGTCCCAAAGCATGATGATCCGAGACTTGAGGCTCCAGCACCAGACAGCAGCAGCTACAGTGCACGGGGTGGGGTCTGAAAATGTTGCCACTCAATTTTTTCTCTGCCACTTATGAAATTGTTACAGAACACTTCAGAATTGTAAACACTGAGTCAGTGGTACCTGACAGTAGAAACACTGGATATAGGATGCATAAACAATCACTGACTATTCTTGATTTAATTTTATATTAAACTTAAGCTCAATTATTTCATGTACAATAACTGTATATTTAGTTACACTGTGCAACAATATCTCCTACTGTATTCATCCATCTTTCAAGGCAATATTTTTAGATCTGTTTCTGTAGTATAACACACAGTAATTATTATGGTCAATTTTTATTTACAGCATATCTGCATGAAAGGTATAGCCTACATAGCTGTTTTTTTATTTTTATTTTATGTATATATTTTTTATCTATCACTCTTGTATCTGCACTTGTTGAATCTTAAGCTGATGTGGCCAGCAAAGTTTATCTTTGCTTCTGAAAAATATCTGCATTGGTGGCAGGGGACTTGGAAGTTTTACATTTACCCTGTATTTGATAGGTGTGAGGTGCTAACCTAACCCTAACCCTATACATTAATGGTAAAGTAATGTAGATATATTGGATAGTTGCTTTTATTTACTATAAAACAATGTTTATATAAAGTGAACTCCTTGAATTAAAAGTATGTAGATATATTGGATAGTTGCATTTAATTACTATAAAAGTAAGTTTATTCAAAGTAAACCTATACATTAATGTGAAAAGTACGTGTTTTACATCTAAAAATCTGTACTTTGACGGGAAGTTCTTGTGGATGTAATTGATAATGTTATGAATTTACCAAAGAATACTGTGTAAAAACAGAAGACTTCTTTAATTGTATAATTGTAAGGTATTCCTGCAATAATTTCCAGTTTATATGCAGATTTATTCATTTGTTTAATGTTCTACAGACATTTTTTAATGAGATTTTCTTTTCATTCTACAGCAGTGGAACTGTAAAAATACAGAAAATGTTTACAGTAAATATCTGTATTTTAAAAAACAGAATTATTCCGTAGAATAACTTAAGGTTTTTTACTGTAATTTGACGGTAAGTGTTTGGCAACTTTGCTGCCAGACTTTTTACCGTTTTTTTACGATTGTTTTTTTACATGTATTTACCTTAAATTTAAGGTTTCACAGTAAAAAAACACATAGTTGTCTTAATTTTAAATAAGCGATTTTTTTTGTCTTTTTACATAGAATTTAATGTAATTTAACATTCAAGCCAATTAAACAAAAGAATAATCCTGTAAAAAAACTATGATTTCTCCTTATATGAATTTACAGATTATTACTTTTATTTTATGGTTAATGTTTTTAATAAAAGTTTTTTTCTGTATTTTAATGACACTTACACGTAATGTTAAAAAACAGAAAATATCTGTAAAATAATACGGTATATTTCTGTGAAAAAACTTTTTTTTTTTACAGTGTAGACAACAAGAGAAAGGACACAATTAAAATATAAAAACATAAATGACAAATGAATAATAATAATAAATAATAATAAAACAATAAGAATAATATGAATAAATGATAAATCAAATGACAGCTACATAAATGACTAATGATTATAAATGATTATGAAATTAAATATAAAGAAAAGAAAACACCAATATGTATGGCTGCTTTCTTAAAATAAAACCTTAAACCCCCCCTCGTAATCATATATGAAAACATTTGATTACATAGATTGATTAAATGTAAGTGAACCTTTATGATCATCATCAAAACATGCTTTGAAAAGTTTGGATGGCCAGTCCACATCCTTACCCACACCCAATGAAGTATCAATACATGCTTTTTAAAAGAACAGGTCTTCACTGTCATACCGCATACCAGCGTCAGTAGTCTGATATTGGATGATAGACTTACGGCAGTCAAGTGTCTCAAAACAAATCAACACTCTTATGGTAATGTAAGAGTAAGATGAGAAACACTCCTGAAACTGTTACTAATAAAGGCCCTTTAAAATGATTCCAAAGTGGCCCCAATTTTGACCCAAACCATGTGTCCCACTCAGAGGATAAAAGACCATGATCCTTATGAAGTTTAGCTACCTAATCATGCAGAACTTTAGCTAAATTACTATGATACTGTTATCATAGTCCCCAGTTACTTTCTCAAATGTTTACAGAACAAGCGGGAACCCAGTGTGCCTGTATCTTTCTCTATTGCTGTTTGATTACATGATAGAAAGTCTAAGGCCTTCAAAAGCCGTACAGCAAACCCATCTAATCTGGTGTCTATTACAAGCCAAACTAAGACTCTTAAGCCAAACTAAGAAGATTGCAATGGGGACAAACAAATAAGACTTATAAGTTAGCACTTTTAAATTAATAACTCACTTAGTCAACGACTTAATAACCACATACAACCTGGATTTTATGCTTCTAAATGAAACTTGGCTAGAAGACAGCTGCAGTGGAACATTCCTCAATGAAACATCCCCTCCTAACTTTACTTTTATGAGTGTCTGCAGAGCGGATAAGAGAGGCGGGGGCTTAGCTGCTCTTTTTAAAGATGTCGATCAATGTAAGCAAATATCATTTGGGAATTACCCGTCTTTCGAATATCTTGGTATTGTGTTTAAAAGGTGCTCGACGCATTTTACTTATCATTATTTACAGGCCTCCAAAATACTCTCCAGCCTTTGCTGAGGACTTTACAGAACTGCTATCAACAATTTCTTCAGAGTTTGACTGTTTTGCCATTGCTGGAGATTTTAACATTCGCATAGATAATGCAGAAACCAATATGGCAAAATAAATCAAAACTGTTTTAAAAACTTTTGATCTGACTCAGCATGTACATGGACCCACACACAATCGTGGACACACTCTAGATTTACTTATCAGTAAGGGTCTAAACATCTCATCGAAGGATGTAGCACTGTCTGATCATTTCTGTATTTTCTTTGATATATTGATCTCTCCTGCCATTGAAGCTAGATCTGTGTCTGTCAAGAAGAGATGCTTAAATGAGAACACTAGTGTGCTATTTCTGAAGGCTATATCTTTAACACCAAGCATATCTGCTGACTCTGTTGATTTTCTCCTTGATTTTTTTTAACTCAAAAGTTAAGTGTAATCGATGATTTTGTTTCTGTGAAAGTCAGGAAGAGTGGTTCCAGGAAGAGTGGTTCCCCCCCCCCCCCAAACCAGATTCCCAGAGAAATGCTCTCAGACAGCAAGTGCAGTGAGTTTGCTCCTTTCTTCTCTGAGAAAATCAATAATATCAGAAAGATGATCAGCACATCTTTGAGTTGCTCTGGGGTCAGACAGATCAGACCACAACCTGAGAAAGTAGTTACTATGTCTGATTTCGAAGAAATTGATGGCAAAACTTTGGAAGAAACTGTACCTTAAAAAAAAAAAAGCACCTTAAAACATCAACCTGCGCCCTTGACGCACTTCCCACATCTTTTTTCAAAACCGTGTTAAACAGCTTAAAAGCAGATCTCCTAGAAGTGGTAAATGCCTCACTTATCTCTAGGAGTTTTCCGAACTCCCTGAAAACTGCAGTTGTCAAGCCCCTCCTGAAAAAAGAGCAATCTGGATAAGACCATATTAAGCAACCGATCTCAAATCTTCCTTTCATAGGCAAGATCATTGAAAAAGTTGTCTTCAATCAGCTGAACAAATTCTTAAGCATGAATGGATACTTTGACAATTTTCAATCTGGTTTCCGATCACATCACAGCACAGAGACAGCGCTCATAAAGATACTAAACGATATTCGCTTAAATTAGCCTGGCTAACGTCAGACCACGTCTCATTGACATTGAGATATGGTCTGGGAACCACATGTTCATTTTCTCATATTTGAGGCGTGGTTTACGAATGCCCAGAGCCGTTTATTGGGTGCTACGAATGTCTATCAAATGCGCCTGTACGTAGCTCATAGCCAATCGTTTCAATTATACCAGATGACGTATGTAGAGCGAAAGAAATTAGACGAGGAAGAAGACGATGAGTCAGAGATTTATTTGCGTTCTAAACTACTTAGAACAATATCTAAGGCTGCATCGAAAGGTAACTTTGCGTCTGCTGCCATGTTGGATCCATAGGTATAAACAAACTGCTTCGGTGTGTCGCATAGACGTTGTCATCGTCTTGCTGCTCCCTCCCCGTTCTGTGATTGGTCCCCTCGCTAAGGCGAGAACATGAACATTTGGTCCATGGTATCCAGACTACCTAGCTGCGCAAAAGCAGTTTGGGGAAACCCAGGCAACGCTTAAATACTGATACAGGCAAATTATCAGTACTGGTACTACTCGACCTCAGTGCTGCATTTGACACTGTCGATCACAACATACTCATTGACAGGCTGGAAAACTGGGTGGAGCTTTTTGGGATAGTCCTAAAATGGTTCAGGTCATACTTAGAAGGGAGAGGTTATTATGTGAGTATAGGAGACTAGGTCTGAGTGGACATCCATGACATGCGGAGTCCCTCAAGGCTCAATTCTTGCGCCACTCCTATTCAACCTGTATATGCTCCCACTGAGCCAAATAATGAGAAAGAACAAAATTGCTTACCACAGCTATGCAGACGACACCCAGATCTACTTAGCCCTATCGCCTAACGACTATTGACTCCCTGTGCCAATGCATTGATGAAGTAAACAGTTGGATGTGCCAAAAACTTTCTTCAGTTAAAAAAAGACAAAACTGAAGTCATTGCGTCTGGAAACAAAGATGAAGTTCTCAAGGTGAACGCATACTTTACTCTAGGGGTCAAACAACTAAAAATCAAGTCAGGAATCTTGTGTGTCTCTAGAGTCAGACCTTAGTTTCAGTAGTCATGTCAAAGCAATAACTAAATCAGCATACTATCATCTGAAAAATATTGCAAGAATTAGATGCTTTGTTTCCAGTCAAGACTTAGAGAAACTTGTTCATGCTTTTATCACCAGCAGGGTGGACTATTGTAATGGACTCCTCACTGGCCTTCCTAAAAAGACCATAAGACAGTTGCAGCTCATACAGAACGCTGCTGCCAGGATCCTGAGCAGAACCAGAAAATATGAACATATCACACCAGTCCTCAGGTCTTTACACTGGCTCCCAGTTACATTTAGGATTGATTTTAAAGTATTATTACTGGTATATAAATCATTCAATGGGCTAGGACCTCAATATATTGCAGATATGCTCACTGAATTATAAACCTAACAGATCACTCAGATCATTAGGATCACATCAGCTAGAAATACCAAGGATTCACTCTAAGCACGGAGAGTCTGCTTTTAGGAGATCAGATGTGCTCCTACAGTAGTCACATTCAAAGCCAGACTCAAAACACATCTGTTTAGCTATGCATTTACTGAATGAGCACTGTGCCACTGTTCGTCCGACTGTATTTTATTTTTATTCTAAACTTTTTTAATTATTCTTATTTCATTTGATTATTTTAATTTCTTCAATGTAAATCACTTTGAATTACCATTGTGTATGAAATGTGCTATATAAATAAACTTGCCTTGCCTAAATTGTGCACTGCTCTTCCAGTTGTCTGGGATATGTGAACAACACTCAGTTGCAATCAAGTTGCATGTTCCTCCCTGGGTAGGGTGACCAGACGTCCCATTTTTTTCGGGGACAGTCCCGTATTACAGCTCTATTTGTAGTTAAAATAATGTTTTGTCTTGTATTTCTTTTTTCCTAAATTTTCTTTGCTTGGTGATCATAAAAGCGGGAGGAGGAGCCAATTTCGTCATAGTATTTCGAAGAACAAAATTACCATTCAGTCACAATTCTTTATATATTAACTTGCAGTTAGTGAAGGCGGGATATTAGAGAGCACACGATGTAAAACATTTTTTTTTTTTTAAAGCCTGTGTGTTCATTATACAAGTATTTGCAAAAAGAGTTTAACAAGTTATTATGCGCAGTTGTGAAAAAATCCTTCATTTAGTATTATGCTAAATGACACACCAGGCTCTCTTTCAGACTGTGCACAATCCCGAAATCAGTTTTCTTTGAGCCTGAATGGTCAAATAGACAGTCTATTTATAATGCCAATCATGTGGAGTATCTCACATACAGTCGCGGTCGGAACGTAAACAGCTCGGTGAAAACCGAATAGGCCTATGTGTTATTAGATCTAGCATTCAGCCTTAATGTGAGATCAGCCTAAAATATCTGTCTGTGTCATTAATGTTCATCAAACAACAAAATATGTTTAATAAATGTATACATGTTAAATAAATCTACCTGAAAAATGTAGTTTATTTAATTGGGAACTATAATATCTGTCCTATTGTCTGTAATTTTTTTAAATGACAAAAATAAAACAATATGATATATTGTCAAGGAACAGAAGATAGCAAACACAGGTAAAATCTGAACTGCGTTTATTGAAAGACACAGGGGCTGTCCATCCCGTCCCGTATTCCACCATGAGAAATCTGGGAGGCAGAATATCAAGAGCCATTCGATTTAAAAAAAAAAAAAAAAAAACTTCATTACATGCGATAGAACTAAGTTTCGTTTTTGCTATGGCCTCACATTTCCTGTGTAGTGCCTGACCTGTACTTGATTTTGTAAATTGATCACTCATAAAAATGGTAAAAACATTCCTAACAGTTTGAGATTGAATTATTTGTGTCATGATTAAATGATGTTTCACATAATCCTATCCTCTGACACTAAATAAGTAAGTGTCAAGTATTTATTACTGAATTATCAACCCATAGACCTAGAAAAGAATAGATACACTTTGTTACCACAAACAAAGTGTGTGCCATTCGAACAATAGAAGTGTTTCCATTTCTCATTTTTAGAAAATTCACACATCTGGCTTAGAATTGCTTACTACATTCTTCCCTTCAATGCACCAGGAAGAATTCGCTTCAGATTTCATATTAAGGTCAAACTGATAGCTAAAATCAGTACTGTTGTATGCAGTCAAAGGCCATGAAATATAATGTAAATGAGAATAAGTTATGTAATGACATTGTCATGGAACAGAAGAATGCAGACAAAGGTCAAATCTGAATGGAGTTTATTGAATGACACACAGGAAGTTAGCAGGTGAGTCTCTGGACTGCAGAATGTGATGGTGATACTGGCATGTGAATGATGAATCTTCTCTGTTGCAGGTAGAGATGAGAAGTGGCTGGTGGACAGAAGACACAGGACAGGAGTCGGTGTGTGTTCAGGGTAGAATGACGAGCATTTGGATATATTGAGCACCTTGGCATTCTGACTTATGAGCTAAAATAATGGCGAATTAACATCACCACTGTGAAGTTACATCCATGGAGTAACTCACAGTTATCAGTCGGTAAGGAACCAACACAGTAAAGAAAAGCATCATGTTGGCTGGTTTCACTCTTCGGTGTGATAGTTATCCAACATTATTAATATGGCTTAAATCTAGATTCAGGCTTAAACCCTGTATTGCAGCTATGTGATTTGAACTTCAGTACCCCTGTAAGTATGTGGATTGAAAGTAAAAAAAAATTGAGTGCACATAGTTAGAGTCCAACTTAGTTGATCTTCAGGGTGGTGCACCCATGAATCATCGTAAAAAGATGTAAAGCCCATTGCTTTTTGCTCTGTCATGTGACAAAAATGTCAGTGTCTCTAATTGTGACCTTAAAGCCCAGAATATCTCTGTTCGTTCAATTCAATTAACATTTATTTGTATAGTGCTTTTCATAATACATATCGTTTCAAAGCAGCTTTACAGAAAATGCATGTGTCTACATTACAATTGAGAGCGATCTGTTATCAGAGGTGACTGTGTCCAAGTGCATATACAAATCACAAAGTTAGCTAACAATGTATTAATTTGAGCTCATTTAAGTCATTATTACAAGTTGTGAACATAATGATTACAATTTATAGAAATTTAGCATCAGTCCTAGTTTCAGAGTTTGCATCATCTGTTGTCCTCGCAGAGTTTAAGTCATTTTTTCACAGAGAGATGAAATGTCTCGGTCACATCTTGTTAATGAAATGTCTCCATAGTCTGTTCTTGAAATGTCTCAGTAGTCTGTTCCTCCAGAAGAACCATTTTGAAGTTGAAGATATTGAAGTTCGTCTCTCTGACTGAAGTTATGTGTTGTTTCAACAGTGTCCTCGGATCTCGATAGGGCTCTCTCAGCAAACTTCTTGAAGGCCACCGACATCGATCTGCGAAAGCATAAAAAGAGAACAGTCTGCTCTTTAAAAAAATAAAATAAAATTTGTTTAAACTTTGTTGAAATTATTTTGACTCCATTACAACCTCTAGAGATAAACAAAGACCACAGAGACCTTTTAGCTGGCGACTAAACTGTAATTTGGTGTAGGCTAAACATCTTAGTCCCCACCTGCCAAATCTTCATCATGATCACTAAAAGACAAGGTTCTTCCCAATGACTCTATCCTACAGCATTTCTCCGGTCTCATTTAAAATTTGTCCGTACAAACTAATTTATAATGACTAAAATATGTGTCCATCTAGACGTGCCTAACAATTTCACAGCTGAAGGGGTGGGTAATAAAACTACATAGGAACCATTTCATCATTTTTCTAAACTTGAATGCCGCAATTTCTTTCCGTAAATCATTTTCCCAGGCACAATACTATTTTGGGTACAGATTGGGTTTATCTGAGAGCTGTGAGTGAGGTGATTCAACGTGCAAATGACATGCCTGAGCAGTGAAGATTTCTGCCGTTCATGCGATGGCAACTGCCTGGTCAGCCAGGGTTCTTCCTTCAGTCTTACCTGTATTTGTGTGAAAACCTCTCTGCTGACAACTTGCTCCTAAGTCATGCCGACAAAGGCGTAACTGAAGACTGTGTAGATGTTAGCTGATTTGCCAACTCCCATTTTAGCAACCAAATCAGCCTGGAACTAAAACGTCTCAGTCTGAAGTTACTGCTCAACCTGCCTTGCATTCCCCATTGTCCACAAAAGATAAACAGTGTAGAAAATCAACGTCAAATTGTTCTTTTACCCTTAAAAATCATCACTATCTCTGCATCGTCTTGACCGTCTGGAATTAGTTCACAAGATTTGGTAATCTTTCTCAATAACAATTTCTCCAATTGTATCGTGGACCACTTGAAAGTGTCACATGTCCAGCATCTCTATAGAAAATTTAGCATTTACAAAATTGGTTAATTTCAAGCATTACAAAGACGCACTTTGCAAAGCCAAATAGACTCAGATTGTCTTTTATAATTGTTCATAAACAAGGCAAGGGATTTGAGTCACAGTGGGTTGCTGTGAATAAAACCCCATAGTTATAGTTTATTCTGATCTCCCTGTCCTTGGGTTAACGCAGATGTCACATAACCAATAGAAAAGATTTGATTGATATACCTATAGCAATTGGTAGGCTACCTTTTCCAATTCCTTAATAACTATTCCAGCCTCAGGTATCCAATCATTGAGTCCTGAGCTCTTACAACAATTGTAGAAAATTGTTCAAAGTCGCTATTTCTTTGCATAGCTTTTGATCCAACTACGACTGTAGTTACATTCCAAAATGAATCTCAGCTCTGGGATTGGTTTAGAAATGACATGTGTTCTAACATTCTCACTGCAATTAGATGTTTCGTATACACCCCTATTGATGTTGAATCAAAATCTTTACATTTTTCACTTCTTACAATCGATAATAAATGGTTGTTACATTGTTAAACCACCTGTAGAAATCTAGTAAAAATAGCTAGTAAAACTGACCTAAGCCAATTATCAATGGAAATTAATAAAAACATTTGTGGTTTTAAGATTACTGACAAGATTTTCTCTTAAATTACAAGTTTCTCATATCATTGAGACTTCTAAAAGGGGTCATATAATGGTACATGCACTTTTTCTAAATGATTGTACTGAAATGTGTGTTGGCAGTGCCTGTACACAACCATCATATAATGATACAAATCTATCCAGTGTTTTTGTTTTAATATCCTTATATGTTTTCCCCTGCCTCAAATCAAGCCGTTCGACCGTGTGACGTCACACGGTCGGACGCCCCTCCCACGATTGTTGATTGACAGCAGCGTTTCAACACAAACCCGCCCTGAGCGAGCTGTCATCATAGTCCACCATTGTTGATACACTGGAGCAGAATGGCGTCTAAGCGATTGTGGTGTTCTGTTCTTGGGCGTAATAACGAACACAGTCATTTTGATGTTCCTAAATCCGAACCGCTGAAGACGCAGTGGCTGAGTTTTGTTTTCGAAGGGAATATTCCCCACGATCAACGTCAATGCTTTCATATTTGCGTGATTCACGAATCTTTTCTCACCACCAGACTGCTTTATAAACGAGGATCAGTATAAAGCTGGTTTTGCTAAGAAGCTGCTCCTGAAAAAAAAGAATCAGTACCAATTATTCATGTCCCTGCTGCACCTCCAGAGAAGTGAGTGGAAAATTGTATTAACCTTTATATTAATCTTTGCATTAATAGCTTGCACGCTTCACGATGAATGCGGCTAAGGTTTACACTCAGGGTACATTACGGCATGTTTTCTATGTACGACATTCTCAATATAATTCATAATCCCACGTTTATAATGAACAACGCTTTATGGTTATTGTGTTATTACAAACTGAGTACGTATACATCAGCAAACACATAGCGTTCGTACATCTCACTAAGTTACTCTACCCTGCCAGTACACAAAGATAGATCAAAGTGACATTACATTAACCAACCATTCAGAAACGTCCTGTTCGAGCCTTAATTCTCGAACTTCTTCGGAGCGTCATCTTGTTCCGGGTCCGACTCCGGTTCAAACTGATACGGTTGCACAGATGTGTCCTCAGAGACTCCCGCTGCCATTCTCTCTCCAAAATATACCCTCAACTGTTGTCAAGGCAACACTCCAAGTGCGTTGAGTCAAAACGCCCGCAGAACAGAGGGGCGGAGTCAGTGAAAATTATTATCATTTAAAGGCATATGCACTGAAACGGCGTGCTGAAAACAGAGCTGTTTTTGACCAGGTAAAATGAGTGTTTTCTTACAATACTAATGAGAATTTTTAATTGAAGTATATTACAAACTTTTCATTTAGACCCTAAAGAATCAAATTAACTTGTATGAAAATGGCATTATATGACCCCTTAAAGAATAAAATAGACTGAATCACTCTCTCTCAGAGCCTGAGACAAGATTACTATTTCCCTGTTTTTAGGTATCCTACACTGTAAAAAATGATCGTGATTTTAACGGTAAAAGAATGCTAAAAATGCCACAGTGAAAAACTGTTTATTGGTTAACAGAAAGTTTCCTTACTATATACAATAAATAACTGTGATAGATCTAACGGTACATTTAATGTAATTTTACTGTAAAATACCGTTAAGTTTACAGTTTTTGAAAGTGAAAAAGAACAACTCGTATAATTTACAGTGAAAAAACGTACCCACAATTCCCTGCGTAACACTTCACATTTGATGTATTTTTGTTGAAATAACTGTTTCTTCTTAGTTTTCTTAGTTCTTTTCTTATCAGTTATGTACATTAGAGTTTTATGTTACATATAATGTTGTTAAATTAATGTTTATTGCATTTTTAAAATTTCATGTGTTACCATGATGCTGTTTAGTGTTTGTGTGAATGACACTGTGCAGCTTCTATGTATTAGTACTAACTTTCTCGTTGAAGAGCTGCTTGTAATGAGCTTTGATTTATCATGTGACTTTTACCACTGCTGTGATGATTGTTGGTTGTCAGTGTAATACAATTGTACAAAACAGATATTAATACAATAAATAGGTTGGAAAATTAAGGGGGGGGGGGGGGGTGAGAGTGAAGCAGAGAGAAAGGAAGACAGAGAGAAGTTCCCAGTCACCTTTTATTGCTCATTATAGTCACCACTTAAAACCTGTCTGATAGAAGTTGTGAAAACATGCATGGATGCAGAAAAGAGATTTGTTTGCTAAAAGATGATTTGAAACAGAAGAGAATTCGCAATAGGACATTAATAGAAACGAAAAGCAATCACCTCTGAAGAGAAGCAGAATATATATATATATATATATATTACAGAACGTGTAAAGAAATTAACGAAATGAGTAAAACATGTTTCTAGAAGAATTGACCTCATTTCCAAATTTGAATGAAGAAAAATAATAGTGGCCGCTTGTGGACTGGTGAGCAGAAAAAAAATTAAAGAGCATTAACGGGTGATTCTCACCAAAAGAGAAGTATATTAAAAACATAAAACACATTGTGATAATGAATTAAATTATTATATAACACCATAAATGAGTTTTCTAAAAAGTGGGGAAAAAAGGACAAAAAGTTAAAACACAAAATGGCCAGCAGAGGGAACACTTGAATCAACATTATAGAATCATTGATATAAAAAAATTACAGGGTAAGAGCAAACCGAGGGAAGCAAAAAAATAACAATAAGTATTGAATCGATTAAAAAAAATAGGAAGAAAAATTAGGAGACAGTTCAAAGGGAGGAATGATGATAAACCTGAAGAAAAATAGTAAGACCCTCTCCCTATGCACTGCCTTATGAGCCACATGGGATCATCTGATGCTGATCAAGAACTCTTGCTGCAGGTTAAAATATAAGACAAGATCACAAGGGAGCTAAGCAAATATATAAGCTAACATATACTGGTTAGGAAACTTACCAAGTAACAAATGGGCAAAAGTACATAAACGAGCAACTTTGTGAGCCAAGCATGACTAAAAAATTATTCCATTGTACAATGATATATGATTATGGCAGGGACCCAAATGGTTAAATGACATTAAAAGACAGGAAGTTCTATTGATTTCATAATAATAATGCAAGTTGAGACGTGTAGTTTCATTGAAAAATATTTAAATAAAAAGAAACCATTCAAAAGATTGAATGCTGTAATGCAGTAATGAGCTGAAGAGAGTAAGTGGGAAGCAACAGACAATTATTTTATTTTCCAATCACCATAAAACATACCTCAGAATTGTGTGTCCTACCATTATGACAGAAATCCCAAGAGTGTGATTACTGAATAGAAAGAAAAAAACGTTGGACTCAAAAACAACTGAATTTGCTAAAAATAAATTGAAGAACAGGCACCAACTAAATTGTGGTCTCAACATGATACTGGTGTAGGCTTATGAATCACAACTAAAGTTAGACCAGGATCACAGTTACCAAGAACCCAACAATATCGATTGAAACAAAAGGCTATAGAAGGAATTAACCCTAAAACAGGCAATGTCTCACGAGATACATAGTTTTTATTGTATTTTTTGGGGCATAAGAACGATTTTTTCATCAAATTCTTTTATCACTTATGACAGCCTGGTCTGTTTTGAGTATGCTGGTCGCATGATTTGCTTCAAATTTTTTGTGATCAATTAGTCAGCCTGACCTAAATCCAACATGGCTGCCAGTGGTGCAGAACATTCAGATTTTGAGATAAGTAAATATATATTAAACTTACTTTTCTTTTGAAAAAAAAGGAATACTGCTAACATTAATTGTGAACATTGTCTTAAGGTGCTGAAGGAGAAAATTAAGTATGGTAATATGTTGTTCATGTTGTTATTTAGCACGTTTTGAAATGCATGTGTCTCCTGTGTCATGTGGCCTGTTTAGGGTATAAAAAAGGGATTAAACTAGCTTTAAAATGCACTATTCAAACTTAAATGATTGTAATTCAAGAATGCTTTGGAATATAGACCTAATTTTGGTCTTGTTTTAAATAAAACAGTCAGCAGAGTATTGCTGAAGTGAAAGCACTTAAAGTGAAAAGTGAAAAAGTTAAGAAAGTTTAAAACTTACATTAAATCAAATATACTGTACTTAATATTTATTCTTTTTTTTATAAAATATGTATTTTATAAAATTACTATAAAATCAAAGCCATTTATCTAACCAAGTTGTGTTCCAAATTTGAAGTTGATATCACAAAAATTGAAGTTCCCATGAGATTTTGTTCAGGCATAATACCAAAAATAGCCACCGGGTGACTTACATTCCATTGAATTTAATTGTATGCATTCTGCCATAACAAATATATGCAAAAACGATGTGATCATCGCAACTGGCCCACCTTTACAGGTACTCTGCCCTGCCCCATCTTTGAGCCAGTGGCATCGCTCTCTCCTCTCCTTCTCTCCTCCTTCCAAGCACCAACCTTCTCCCTGAGCCAGCTCAAGGCTTGGTTGCATCTCTCAACACTACAAGAGTTAGGTGGCTACAGCCGGTCATCAGATGGGCACCCCCCTTCCTTGGTGTTTCGTCGATTTAAGCCCATAACACCTCGGGAGGGCTCGACAGCAGATCCAGCGTCCTGGATCTACCCCTGCTTACCACCACCCAACTCTATGCCGTTTTTGGTCCTTCAACAGGTTTGCTCTGCCACCGCACCTCCCGCTGTATCCAGATCCAATTTGATGCTGTTTCCGCCTGTTCAGTGACATTGCCTATCAGCCGTTTCCTGGCCATCCCTTCAATCCCCAACAATCCGAGTGTTCACCACAGCGACTGTCCCGCAAAACCTCTGCAGCCGACCTCTACTGGTAGATTCCAGGCCTTCCATCCTTTTTGCTGACTCTCGAGGATAAGGCCTTGATATTTTTTGAGCTTACGCTCATGTGCCTCCTCCATCCTTTCTTCCCAGGGTACAGTTAACTCTATGAGCACCACCTGCTTGGTACCTCTAGACCAGAGTACAATATTTGGTCTGAGGCTAGTGAGTGCTATCTCCTCCGGGAATTTGAGCTGCTTTTTCAGGTCTGCCCGCATCTCCCAGTCATTTGCTGAGGCCAGGACCCCTCTGCTCCTCCGTACTGCTGCAGTGCTCTCTCCTGTCCTGACGAAATGGATAAAGTGGTGCCCATCAGAAAGCGGTTTACGATTCTTCCTTGCCTGTTCCACACCATCCGCCAACCGAGACAGGATCTTATCATGACGCCACCGGAATTTCCCGTCTGCCAAACTTGACCGGCATGCTGAAAGGATGTGCTCAAGATTACAAATTAATACATCTCTGTCCAAATATCACTTCTGTCACAAAATATGGAACCTTGAGACTCAGACCTTTCTGACAATATGTGTTTTGTCAAGATGGGGAGGAGCCCATTAAAAGAATGTAGAGTACCGTTTCTATGGTAACACAACGTCCAATTTCAAAACGGGGTTCACATGCTGAATCTTGAGTTCGTAAGCTTTCGAATGATATATAATTTGTCAACATTAGATCAGGTGAAGTATGGGATATAATTGTTTTAAACATACAGTGGCAGTAACAGTTAACAGATTAATGACTTGGTCCTTTTTTATACCCTAATCAGGCAAAGTATCTCAGGAGGCACAACTCATAAAATCCAAAATATATCAAATAAAAAAATATATATTTTGGATATGTTTTATTTAAGTCCAGATGATATAAAAAATGAAATGAAATTATTTTCTCTTTAGTATAAGTGGTTTGTGCAGCTTCCCGAGGAAATCCAAATAACGGACAAAAAGGGTTATAGAAATATCTGACAGATAAAATATAAATAGAAACATGCCAGATGTGGGTACTATGGCTGCAATATACAGTGATCTGCTCTGAAGACTCTGACATTTCTATCCCGTTATCTCTGGGAGGCAGTTTAAAATTTGATCCATTGCAGAGATTCTGAGACGCACATGCACAGTGAGAATAAGAACAGCACTGACAGCACTGCAGCTGAGAATGATGCTTCTCCCCTGTGACTGTCAGGTGAGACTAATAGAGCATATTTTCACTGGCGTTTGTCTCAAAACACTACACCTCTGAGCGCGTTGCTTGCCGGGGCAGTCTCATCAAAGACGAACACTCTCACTGCGAGAGCATGAGTCTCGCCTTGCTGCGCTCGTGGACCACTTTCTCTAAAGGAAGCGGCTCCATCCCTCGTTCTCCACCATTCTCTCCCTCTTTGGAGCCTAAGAGGAAGAAACAATGGAGTCACAGGGCTGAGCAGACAGGACTAAGTGAGCTCATGCTGGTCCATATCGCGCGTCCGCCAGGGTGATTCCAGCGAGCCCCCCACCAGGAACCTACCCCATTCGTTTATGATGAACTTACCAGTTGTGGCGCACCCCCACTTGGCCCATGCTCACTCTTCTGCTTTGCCCGTCCTCACCACTGTTGACTGCACCAGAGCCCTGGTCCCCTGGAAATCACCCCATCTGTATCAAATGGGAGTGGAATTGGGCTTGGTTTCCAGAAGGCCGCCTCCTCCTGTGGGGACAGGACAATCTCCTCTCAGTAATGTGCTCAGTGATACATGTGCCGGGGACCATGAAGATAGGAGCAGATATTCTGCCCCGGGATGGACCACCTCCAGGGGAGGGGAGACTCCACACCCAGACTGTAAAGACGCCTGGTAGATCTTTTCCGGCTAGTGCTCAGCCCGGCGTATATAGACCCCATGTCTTGTGAGATCACTTCCATTCACTCATTTCTGCCGGAGCTGTTGGACGGCGGGTGCACCCTGTCCACACTCAAAGTATACACGGCAGCGTACCACGCTCCTATAGCTGGCCAGTCGGTTGGGAAACACAACCTGGTGGTCAGATTTTTCAGAGGGCCCAGGAGGCTAAATCCGCCTCGCGCCAACACAGTCCCTTCCTGGGACCTGCCTATCGTTCTGAGGGCACTCCAGGGCCCTCCATTTGAGCCGCTCATGACGGCTGACCTACAGCCTCTCTTGCTAAAGACCGCCCTTCTGCTGGCGAATCAGTCAAGCGAATTGGTGACCTGCAGGATCTGTCATTGGACACTTCCTGTCTAGAGTTTGGGCCCAACGACAGCAAAGTTGTCCTTTCACCCAGACGAGGCTATGTGCCTAAGGTGCTTTTCACAGCCTTTAGGCCACAGGTCATTTTTCTCTCTGCTCTCCCCTCTACCGAAGATGAGCAGATGCCACAGCCACTTTGCCCGGTTCAGGCCCTTAGGGTGTACATTGAGTGCTCTAGCCAATTCAGGCAAACAGGGCAGCTGTTTGTATGCTTCAGAAGCCGCTCTAAAGGTCTGCCAATTATGAACAAGAGGCTGTCCCACTGGATAGTTGATGCTATAGTGCCTCCCCGTCCACCTTTGCCAGGTTTTATAACCTAAACATCCCTGCCCTTCAGGCATGGATTCTTTCTGCCTAGTCGGCCACCCTTTGGGGTTTCTTTAAGTGACATCATTCCCACCTGCCCTTTTTGGACATGCTAAGTCCCTGACTCTAGTAGCCTGCCTTGTCCTCAAGCGCCCCAGGCTATGGCCTCGCAGGATGGCTTCCGTTCTGCGCTAGTAGCACAGCGCTTTGCAGTGCGTACCCCATAGCGTCGAGAGAAAAACTTTGATGTAATGTGAGTGAACCATATCAAAAGGGAAAATTCCGGTAACTAACGTAACCTTGGTTCCCTGAGATAACGGGAACAAGCATTGCGTACTTTGCTGTGCTGCAAATATGTACAAATATGCCGTATGTAGAGTCGATGCTACTGCTACTCTGTCGAAAAATTGAAGATGTTCAAAATTTTCTTATTTTGTTTAAATATAATTTTGTTTTTATTTAGTACTGCCTTCCGGAAGCAACAGAAGATACTTACTGTACATGTTTCCCGGAAGACAAATTAAGTACAATTTACCTTGATCTTCAAATTCAAAAAGTTTTCACCCCCGACTCCTAATGCATCTTGTTTCATTGTGGAGCATTTAGTTTGTATGTATAACCTGGCCTTGGTGTTAATAGTAAATAAGTGTACCTTATTTGTTTTGGTTCTTTATAACTTTTCACCTCTGACTTCCAGTGGGAAGTTAAAGAAGAATCGAGCTACTTTGTGCGAGTGTACACCGAACCCCTGCTGGTAAATCTACCCACGTCTGACTTCAGCATGCCCTACAACGTCATCTGCCTCACCTGCACGGTGGTCATGGCTCCTTTTACAACTCCCTGACCCGCACGTTCCAGGATTAACCGAGTCCTACGCTGGCCAAACGGTTGGCCAACCTCGTTCACCGCATAAGGCAAGGCAAGTTTGCCGAGAGCAGGTCTGATGCCTGAAATGTCCATATTAGGCAGCTGAGAGAATAATGACTCTAAAACGGCATCTGCTGGAGTTTAAAGATTCTTTTTAGCCCTGGAAGGACTCGATGCCAAGTGACTGTTCTGAACTTTGGTTGAACAAATGGGCTTCCAAGACAGATGGATTAGCCACTTTTTTTATTATTATTGTTTTGTCGAAAACACATAAGCAAAGACATTTTTTTGCAGTGTTTTTTTTTTTTTTTTTTAGAAAACCATAGCTTGCATTTATGTGAACTTTTTTCAAAGGAACTGTGTGGTTTTCAGGCATATGGGAGAAATATACATGGAAGATTTTGAATTTTGTCATTTCAGTTTACACCACCCCTTTGAGAGCGTGACCAAGTTTCACAGAAACACAGACACTACAACCCAGCTGCTGAAAATGGATGTCTAAGAATGTGGCAAGTATTGTCCACTTTCTGTAATGCACTGATATTCAAATATGTGTTGTTTTGAAGCACTGGACTGTTTTTAGTGTTTTGCCTTTATTTTCATACATTTGCCTGTGGGCTGACCCCATAATGACCTCCGGGTGTTATTGTATTCAAATCCAGAAGCAGCTCTTTAACACTTGTTAACTTTCCTATAATAAACTGACTGGAAACCCATAACGTGTTGAGAACGAGGGATTTTGAGGAAGAATGTAATGTTTTTTATCCCCCTCATCTGTGCCATTCTGTTTGAATTTATGTATGTGAAAGAGTCTCTGCATTGGCTCGTTCGCTGACTGTAAATCCTTCTGTTATCTGTTATTTGACATGGTAGTTTGTAATATATGCAGGTAATGTAGTTGAACAGATTTGTAATAACTCACTTGTTCTTAAACTAAAAGTACCACTGATTAAATCAGATTATCCAAGTAGTACCAGCATCAGCGTACCTATTTTTGCCTGGCACTGCAGACGCAAGTGTGTGAAACTGCTGTAAATATGATACAATCCCAGCCAATCAGAAGAGATTGATGTTCAATCTGTGGTTATGAATGAGATTTTGGACAAGTGGGATTTGTAAATGCCAGGGCTACTCTCTCTCTCTCTCTTTCTCTCCCTCTCTCTCTCTCTATATATATATATACATATATTCAATAATCTTTTCATGTGTTCATGACCTCAAGGCTAGATTATTGTAATGCTCTACTGGGTGGTTGCCCTGGACACTTAATAAACAAATTCCAGCAGGTCCATAACACAGCAGCTAGGGTTCTTACTAGAACCAGGAAGTATGACCATATTAGCCCAGTTCTGTCAACACTGCATTGGCTCCCTATTAAACATCACATACATTTTAAAATCTTGCTAATTACTTACAAAGCACTTAATGGTTTATCTCCTCAGTACTTGAGTGAGCTCTTAATGCATTATAGTCCTTCACGTCTATTGCGATCTCAAAATTCTGGCCAGACACATATATGCTATAGCCAGAAAAAAAAAATTGTTTTAAGAGAAGATTTAAAAACACTAAAGGATTCAGCATGTCTAATCTCAGTGGGTAGAGAATTCCACAACTTTGGAGCCAAAGAAGAAAAAGCCCGGTCACCCATAGCGTGAACGAGTTGCATGAATAATTAAAAAGCCAGAATCAGAAGAGCGGAGATTACGCGTTGGGGTGTAGACAGTTAATAGTTCAGACAGGTATTCTGGTGATAAATCATGCAGGGCCTTGTAGGTAAGCATGAGAATTTTTAAATCTATGCAAAACCTGACAGGAAGCCAGAGCAAGGACTCCAAGATTGGAGTGATGTGCTCACTTGTCCTGGACCTTGTCAGGATTCTGGCAGCTGAGTTATGAACATTCTGCAATTTATTTAGAGTTGATTTAGAGACCCCAGTGAGCAGAGCATTACAATAGTCGATGCGAGAAAAAACAAACATGTTGATCAGTTTTTCAGAGAAAGATAACATGAGGCGCAGTCTTGCAATGTTTCTGAGGTGAAAAAATTATACTTTAACTGTGTTCTGGATATGAGGATCAAATGTTAAGTTTGAATCAAATATCACTCTAAATAACAAATATCAAAATCTAAATGATTGTTAGGGCGTATAAAATTAGGGAAACCGTAACCAGGAATACTTCCTATAACCCCTGATGTACTCGTTACAAAGTAAGAAGAATGGCATACGCTAATAGTCTGTCTGTCTCATCCTCATCCCGAGGTTACTGACGTAGTCAGCCGGATCCAGATCAGATGGTGGACCTGCACCTAGACGCGACAAAAACGCAGTCCTGAATGTCAGCAAAGACCATGTATCCTAGACAATCCCCTGTGAAGACCTCGTTGACATGCCATACCGGGTGAAGAATCGCTCTTCAAGCAAAAGGAACTGGATGAATATTTGAATTCTGACTTGTGATGCAGCCTGAATCATAATGACACCGTGTTCTCCCAAGGTTTTCTTTTTTCTTCTCCATTCTGTCACCTGATGGAGTTTGGGTTCCTTGCCACTGCTGACTGCCTTGCTTAGTTGGGGACACTTAATTTCAACAATATTGTTGATCTGACTGTACTGATTCTGTTGTATGAGATCTGGACTGAGCTGGGCGATGACATAATTTTTTTACAGAACTGCTTTCTAGAGAACTAATTTAATAATTGATCATCTTTACAACGGAACTGAATCCACACTGAACTGACTTAAGCTGAACAACAGCCGAAATGCATAATTTTCCTGTTATCACTGTAAAGCTGCTTTGAAACAATTTTCAATTCCGTAAAACTTCAAATAATAGCCCGGGCTTTTATTTTCCCAAATCGTCGAACTGCACCGGCTTGTATTTGAGACAGGCGTCTATATGAGACCGGCCTTTATAATTTGTTGAGATGTTGTTCATTGAGTGTAGGCCTAGAGTCTCTAATCTCTAAAAATCTTTAAATGCTCCACGTGAAACTGCGGTCTTCCGACCTTTTACTATCGTGTCCATTGATTTTGATTAATATGCGCGAGGGAGAGAGAGCAAGACAGCGCTCATGTTGTTTGAAGACGTGAGTGTGCGCGCGCGCGGCCGGGGCGCTCTCACTCTCTCTCTGCTCGTTTGCGCCCTGTCAAGCGCAGTCTCTATTCTACATCACTCACCGATCAAAAAAGGCTTTGGCGGGACAAAAATTTGCTTTGCCGGCCGCCAAAAAGCGGACGATCTGACGGGTTTTTATAAGATTAAATACAACCCAAAACTAAAAAAACAGACCCGGCCTCTATTTGAGACCGGCCCCAAACCTGCAGCCACACCAGGCGTGTAAAAGAGACAGCCGTCTATTTGGGACTCGGCTATTATTTGAAGTTTTACGTATATAAAGCGCTATATAAATAAAGGTGACTTGACTTCACTCAAATGTTGTCTTTCTTAAACACAGGATGTAGGCTAAACATTGTTTCCTTCCAAATTCAAAGTCTGTTCACATTCCTGGAAGCTGATGCAAACTAACCTCGGTTCAGCACAAATTTCTTTCATTTTTCCACTTCTTTTCTCTTTATGCGACTAAATTGCCAAAAGTACAGCGTTAACTTGCATTCTTTGATCGATTAATTTCTGGTAGCTTAGTACTTTTAGTTCAAGGCTTTTCCATCACTGTCATGTTTTGCTGACAGTGACAATTGTTTTGACACTTTTGCTGCCAAGCTCCTAGAGCGGATGGTAACAGAGGTCTCTTTCATTACAAAATGTTTTGCACGTGTTTGGGTCTCGGGGAGGGGAACTAGTACATTCCTAAGCACTGATGCCAATGAGCTGTTATGTGAGAAGAGAACATCCAAATGAACACTGGCATACCAAAAAATACCAACTCTTCAATGAAGCAATTTTCTTTGTTTTTTTCATGGCCAAAAAACTCAACACTAAAAGAAGGTTTACTAAAACTATGATGTTTTATTTGGTGGTTACAAAGAGGGAAAACATCCCCTAAGAATAAAGCACTAAATTGATTTAAGTAAAATAACTCAAGTAGCCTATGTATTATTATGCAAAATTGATCTCAGTAAACTTTATGGTGGTTAAATCAGCAAGGTTCGCCGCATGCATGACCACAGGTGGTTGGGCAGCATTTCTGTTCAGCAGGGCACTGACCATCATGGTAACAGTATTCGGCACACATTGGAGTCCCCTTCGGTAGGGCACATCGACCAGGCTTCACTGCATGAATGGAGATATTGAGCTTTAGTCAGGCAATTTAGTGGCATTCAGCCTCTGATGTAGGCTACAGCACAAAAAAATAGAAGCTTGTTTCTGCCACGGAATAAAAAATGTAAAAGATAATCATGACTTTTTGTCTCAAAAATCTGACTATTTTTCTCATAATTGTGAGGAAAAAGTCAGAATTGCGAGAAAAAAAAGTCAGAATTGTGAGTTATAAAGTCCAATTCTGAGGAAAGAAAGACTTTATAACTCACAATTGCGAGTTTATATTACGCAATTCTGAGAAAAAAGTCACAATTGCGAGATTTCAACTCGCAATTGCATGGGAAAAAAAGTCTGAATTGTCAGATCGCAATTTTATTTTTTATTCAGTGGGGGAAACAAGCTACCATACAAAACACTTAGTTTTCTTAGTTTTACTTACAGAGTGAATTGCATTCTAAGTATTATAATTCATCTTTTGTAAAACCACCGTCTGCCTAAACCGGTGCTATAGGCCTAATTCGTGTACTTTTGGCATAGTTAATACTTAGTTAATAGTTAATACTTAAAAAAAAATCATACTTATTATTAAATAAGATAAACTAAAAGGCAATGAGAAAGCTGACCCAAACATGAATAGAATAGAATAATATGGTAACACTTTACAATCCATTTGTTTACATTATTTAACTATAATAGCTAAAATGAACTGACAATGAAAAATACTTCTAAAACATGTATTAATGTTAATTTTACCATATACTATTACATTATTAAAATCAAAAGTTGTATATGTTAATAATATTTAATGGATCTGAGCTGACATGAACTAACACCTGTATTTTTATTAAAGTTAATAAAGATTAATAAATCCTGTAAAAAATGTATTGGAACCTTATTGTAAAGTGTTTAATATAATATAATATAATATAATATAATATAATATAATATAATATAATATAATATAATATAATATAATACCTGTATATGGAGCAGTACATTCATGTCCACATCCATTGCTGCAGCATTTCTCATTGTTGGGACAATCACTGTCATTGACACAGTACTCAGCACACACTCCTGCTCCAAATTTTCTGCGTGGACACATTCCTGGCTTTGCTGTTATACAGACGCATGACAAAGAAACCATATCACTAAATGCTGAATGCAATATTTTTTTTTTTTAAGTTTTACATATTATTGGAATAGGTTTTACAAGAAAAAACTATTTCAGTCTTTCTACTTTAAAATGTATGTTTTATTATGTGTTACTTACTGTTTTCTTGTAATTATTTTTTAACTTTATTAGCAATTTCTGATCTAAACATCTTTTTTTTTTCAAACTGTCCAATTTTTTCCCCGTGTCCCTTTTGAAAGACATCTAGTATTATTATCCATTTCTCATTTGAACTCACTGAAAGCAGGCGGCACACACACAGCCCCACAGTCAAATATACAGCATCTGTGTCCTCCAGAGCAGTCTCTATCAGAAACACATCCTCGACTGGACGGCACGACCATCAGCTTCCCCGGACAGTGATCGACCACTACAGAAAGATCATCATTAGTTTGAAATAGTTTGTTTCAGCATCTTTAAGTCAGTGGTTTTGTAAGTAGTTTAGAAATCTACTGTATCCCTAAACTGTGTCAATTAATGTCATATAAAAAAGTGTTTAACAAGAGTTGTAGCCAATTGTATCAGTCAAAATAATTGTAATGCCAACCCCTTCAACACCCTTATTTTATTTTAACCATGGGGGGACTATCTGAGCCGCTCAGCACACCAGAGTCTCCAACCGTCATGGCGGCCACTCAAGAGTCTCCAACCGTCATGGCGGCCACGCTAGAGTTTTAAATCGTCATGGCGGCCACTCCAGAGTCTCCAACCGTCATGGCGGCCACTCCAGAGTCTCAAACCGTCATGGCCGCCACCCAGAGTCTCCAACCGTCATGGCGGCCACTCAAGAGTCTCCAACCGTCATGGCGGCCACGCCAGAGTTTTAAATCGTCATGGCGGCCACTCCAGAGTCTCCAACCGTCATGGCGGCCACTCCAGAGTCTCAAACCGTCATGGCGGCCACGCCAGAGTCTCCAATCGTCATGGCGGCCACTCCAGAGTCTCCAACCGTCATGGCGGCCACGCCAGAGTCTCCAACCGTCATGGCGGCCACTCCAGAGTCTCCAACCGTCATGGTGGCCACGCTAGAGTTTTAAATCGTCATGGCGGCCACTCCAGAGTCTCCAACCGTCATGGCGGCCACTCCAGAGTCTCAAACCGTCATGGCCGCCACCCAGAGTCTCAAACCGTCATGGCCGCCACCCAGAGTCTCCAACTGTCATGGCGGCCACTCAAGAGTCTCTAACCGTCATGGTCGTCACGCTAGAGTCTCCAGCCATCATGGAGATTTTCAGATTGCCCTGACACAACCACGGAGGTTGTCCGTGAAATTCCTAACTGTCTAGATACAGCCACAGAGGTTGCCCCTGAACTTCCTGTCTCGTCTCGGCCAGAGAGGTCGTTCTAATTTCCAGCGTCACAGTCGAGGAGGACAGGATTAAAGATTTTGCCTACTTTGGAATTGACATTACCCCTGGATGTCCTGCCTGCTCTGTTATGGCAATGGAGGCCATTACTGAACTTTCTGCCTGTTCAGTACTGACACTGCCCAAGAAGCCAACCCTAACCTTGCGGTACCCTTTTCTACAGTTCCGCCTGCTTCGCCATGGTGGTCACCAGTTCCACCGTGGGGATCTTCTGTCGAGTCTGCTCTATCATGGTGGTCCTCAGTTACACAGTGGTGGTCTTCAGCCCCGGCAGCTCCGCTGTGCTGGTCATCAGCTCTGCCTTCTCTACGGTGGGGGTCATCAGCTCCGCTGTGCTGGTCATTAGCTCTGCCTTCTCTACGGTGGGGGCCTTCAGCCCTGGCAGCTCCTCTGTGATGGTCATCAGCTCTGCCTTCTCTATGGTGGGGGTCTTCAGCTCCACTGTGCTGGTCATTAGCTCTGCCTTCTCTATGGTGGGGGTCTTCAGCTCCACTGTGCTGGTCATCAGCTCTGCCTTCTCTACGGTGGGGGTCTTCAGCTCCACTGTGCTGGTCATCAGCTCTGCCTTCTCTACGGTGGGGGTCTTCAGCTCCACTGTGCTGGTCATCAGCTCTGCCTTCTCTACGGTGGGGGTCATCAGCTCCGCTGTGCTGGTCATCAGCTCTGCCTTCTCTACGGTGGGGGTCTTCAGCCCTGGCAGCTCCGCTGTGCTGGTCATCAGCTCTGCCTTCTCTACGATGGGGGTCTTCAGCTCTGGCAGCTCTGCTGTGCTGGTCATCAGCTCTGCCTTCTCTACAATGGGGGTCTTCAGCCCTGGCAGCTCCGCTGTGCTGGTCATCAGCTCTGCCTTCTCTACGATGGGGGTCTTCAGCCCTGGCAGCTCCGCTGTGCTGGTCATCAGCTCTGCCTTCTCTACGATGGGGGTCTTCAGCCCTGGCAGCTCCGCTGTGGTGGTCATCAGCTCTGCCTTCTCTACGATGGGGGTATTCAGCCCTGGCAGCTCCGCTGTGGTGGTCATCAGCTCTGCCTTCTCTACGGTGGGGGCCTTCAGCCCTGGCAGCTCCGCTGTGGTGGTCATTAGCTCTGCCTTCTCTACGATGGGGGTCTTCAGCCCTGGCAGCTCCGCTGTGGTGGTCATCAGCTCTGCCTTCTCTACGATGGGGGTCTTCAGCCCTGGCAGCTCCGCTGTGGTGGTCATCAGCTCTGCCTTCTCTACGGTGGGGGCCTTCAGCCCTGGCAGCTCCTCTGTGATGGTCATCAGCTCTGCCTTCTCTACGATGGGGGTCTTCAGCCCTGGCAGCTCCGCAGTGCTGGTCATCAGCTCTGCCTTCTCTACGATGGGGGTCTTCAGCCCTGGCAGCTCCACTGTGGTGGTCATCAGCTCTGCCTTCTCTACGATGGGGGTCTTCAGCCCTGGCAGCTCCTCTGTGGTGGTCATCAGCTCTGCCTTCTCTACGATGGGGGTCTTCAGCCCTGGCAGCTTCGCTGTGGTGGTCATCAGCTCTGCCTTCTCTACGATGGGGGTCTTCAGCCCTGGCAGCTCTACTGTGCTGGTCATCAGCTCTGCCTTCTCTACGATGGGGGTCTTCAGCCCTGGCAATTCCGCTGTGGTGGTCATTAGCTCTGCCTTCTCTACGATGGGGGTCTTCAGCCCTGGCAGCTCCGCTGTGGTGGTCATCAGCTCTGCCTTCTCTACGATGGGGGTCTTCAGCCCTGGCAGCTCCGCTGTGGTGGTCATCAGCTCTGCCTTCTCTACGGTGGGGGCCTTCAGCCCTGGCAGCTCCTCTGTGATGGTCATCAGCTCTGCCTTCTCTACGATGGGGGTCTTCAGCCCTGGCAGCTCCGCAGTGCTGGTCATCAGCTCTGCCTTCTCTACGATGGGGGTCTTCAGCCCTGGCAGCTCCACTGTGGTGGTCATCAGCTCTGCCTTCTCTACGATGGGGGTCTTCAGCCCTGGCAGCTCCTCTGTGGTGGTCATCAGCTCTGCCTTCTCTACGATGGGGGTCTTCAGCCCTGGCAGCTCCGCTGTGCTGGTCATCAGCTCTGCCTTCTCTACGATGGGGGTCTTCAGCCCTGGCAATTCCGCTGTGGTGGTCATTAGCTCTGCCTTCTCTACGATGGGGTTCTTCAGCCCCGGCAGCTCCGCTGTGGTGGTCATTAGCTCTGCCTTCTCTAGGATGGGGGTCTTCAGCCCCGGCAGCTCCGCTGTGGTGGTCATTAGCTCTGCCTTCTCTACGATGGGGGTCTTCAGCCCTGGCAGCTCTACTGTGCTGGTCATCAGCTCTGCCTTCTCTACGATGGGGGTCTTCAGCCCTGGCAATTCCGCTGTGGTGGTCATTAGCTCTGCCTTCTCTACGATGGGGTTCTTCAGCCCCGGCAGCTCCGCTGTGGTGGTCATTAGCTCTGCCTTCTCTAGGATGGGGGTCTTCAGCCCCGGCAGCTCCGCTGTGGTGGTCATCAGCTCTGCCTTCTCTACGATGGGGTTCTTCAGCCCCGGCAGCTCCGCTGTGGTGGTCATTAGCTCTGCCTTCTCTAGGATGGGGGTCTTCAGCCCCGGCAGCTCCGCTGTGCTGGTCATCAGCTCTGCCTTCTCTACGATGGGGGTCTTCAGCCCCATCTGCTTTGCTTTGGTGATCTCCAGCTCTGCACTGGCCACCTGCTCTGCCCTGGTTACCCATTCTTCTGGCTCCACCCTGGCTCCCTGATCCTCCTCAATCTCCAGTTCCACCACACTGGCCTGGCCCTCCATCCCTCCCCCTGTTCCACCTCCCACCTGTAATTATTTGTCTGTTTGTTGAGGAGCGTCTGAAATCCACTCCTTGTCTTGTGTTCCCCTGGTCTTATGTGGATTTATTTATTATGTTATTTCTTGTTTTGAACCATGTTTTGTAGTCCTGTTGTTCTTGTTGATTAGTTCCTGATAGTTCCCAGGTGTGTCTTGTTTGCCAATCACCCCTTGCGTATATGTTCCCCAGTGATTCTCATGTTCTTTGTCTGGTGTTGTCCTTCTATGGATGTTATATGTGCGCTTGGTGTCAGTTTTGTTGGCTTTTCTTGCCGGTGTCTGGATTTATCAGTTTTGCCTGGATTTACTTTTATTATGTTTGTTTAAATAATTGTTTGCTGCATCTGGATCCTACTCCTCTGAAACAGCCACTGTTACTGAATAAATGGACTGAATACATTAAACCCATATGATCAGACTTTTATTGAATAAGTTATAATTACCACCTCATTTTATATTGTATAATAGTTGTTGTTAAGAAAGAAAATACAAAACATTTAAAGCTACAATATGTATTTTTTTCGCCACTAGGGGTGCTAATCTCTTACAATAACAAAGGCGTAGATTTATGACGCAGTGATAAGTGGAATCATGGAGCTTGTCGTCATGCTGATGGATCTAATAATGTTTATGGATGAGTAAAAACATGCATGTTTTTTTAACATGGTATGAAGCAGGGTGCGATTGCTAATGAGAGACAGATATCAGCGACACAAGCGAATCCCGTGGATGTAAAGGAATGAGGAAATTTAATTCTATCGAACCACCCACAAGTGCTGAATTACTACTCACACAGGTCAGTTTATTTAACTAATTAAACTTGTGAGGTAAAGCAGCGCTGTTTCACTTGGTCTAATGTTACACTATCACACTAAAGAGCATTTGAGTGTGTTGAAAGTAATGTTATTCTATGTGTTAGTTTGTTGCTATATGAGACTAGCAGTAAGCTAAATCAAAATTAGAATAACATGATACTGATCATATTCTAACATTTTATCATGTTGAGCTATATAACACTGATTTGTTTTATGTACATTTGCTCACCTGTCTAATAAAGCACATGCAAGAGCGGTGTCTCTGTCAAGTCAAAGTTTGCTCTTGGCATCTCAAAAACACTACGCCAATATTGATCCTCGTTTTAGTTCTCCTTTTGTCCCAAAGTCTGCTTGCCATGATCCATAATGTTTGAACGAAACAACAACAGCGGGCCTCTAAACATTACGCAGTTGTCCACATCTGTCACCATGGTTACTATGGCAGTAAAAGCGGAAACCAGGGATAACGCAGATAATACGTCATTGACAGGCGACAAGTGACAAGGGACGGGCACCATTTAAAATTGTGAATTTCTCTGAATTTACAAATTCTTGTAAACATTTAGGATAATGTAAGTACATAATTAAAAGAAATATATAACACTGCGCAAGTGGTTTTTTGGATCTTTTGATACAAAATGCTTACATATTGTCTCTTTAATATTAAATATAAATAAAATTGTCTATGCGTGTTTTTCCTGTACAATGGGAAATACACACACACACACACATTGCCTATAAATTAATAGCATAGATAAAACATAAAAGTTAACTTTTGTACAGTATGACAATTTAACATATACCTTTATATTAATTATTTAAATTTAACTGATGTACAAAGTTAATCTTTCACTGGACGTCTATACTCTGTATGTTTGAGAATTGTAATGTGCTGAGATGTCGTGTTATGTAAGGCACTTGTTTAATGTATTTCTTCGGGCTGCGTATTAAGTTAAAAGAACATGGATCTCACCTGTGAAGTTTCGTCCTGGAGCAGCTTCTGATGAGCTCCAGCATCCAGACAAACACAATAACACAGTGCAGTACACTCGGGCTGTCATCCTTTCGACCTGCGATCACAATGAACTCTGCTTGAAAGAAAATGAGCTGACTCTCTCCAGAGACAATTTTTGAGTCGGTTCGTGAGTCAGGGGCGGAGAGATCTTACAGAGTCCGTGCGCGAGGGAGGTATACACAGACGACGAAGCCACCATCAAAACATCAGCTGACATAAAAAAAAAATGCTGGCCCTACAGTCTGTGAAATGTTATTATAAAAAAAATACTCAAAGAAATCATACTTTTCTCAGAACGAGAAAGTATATGACCGCGCCAGTAAGCCAATCAGAAACCTTGAAGTTAGCACTCAACCAATGGCATGAGTTTGGGACGGGATGATCTGAACACGTCGGCACCTTTTTAAAGCCCCAAGGAGTTCTGAGTATTTAGGGAGCTCTGATGCTTGCAAAGTTTTGAATGTCCTCAATTGAGTAAAATACTTTCCCCCACATATTAGTTTGATTTAGAAAAGATTATATCCAATACAATCCCACCGGAAAGTTTTTTTTTATGACAGTGGGTTCACCAGTTTGGGCACTACTTAATCCCAAATCTGGAACTAATCTCTTACGAAATTATAACTTTTCCCGAAACTGAATGGAAACCCCTCATTTGTGCATGGAAACAGTTTTCCCCTAAATAATGTTGAAAGAAAGAAAGTTGTTCGGCGTTTCCTCGGTGGACGGGGTACACAGAAATATTTGGCAGGAGTTATGCTTGTTGTTGGCATAGGATATTGCTTTGAAACAGATTATGCATTAACACAGTGATCAAATGTGCATCTAATGCTGTATAGTTTTATATGACCACTAGATGGCAGGTGTATAAAAATGAGCAGTAGGTATTTGTTACCAATGGCATGCAGTGTAAAATCCATGTAAAATCACATCGAATGGGCCTTTTATTCTGAGTAAAATCTGAGACTAGTGTAAAAAGTTTATTGATATGCTGTAAATTGAACTGGATGTTCCCTGAACAATTCCAGTGCATAAAACCCATTTGAAATACAAAATTTTAATAAAAACCAGGAAGCATTTATTTATTGTAAAGGCCTTTTAGCCAAAATGCAAAAATGGGAAAATTTGAGAAAACTTTTGTTTTGCAGAGTATATTACACTGTTAATGTTTAAACTGTACTCAACAACAAATAAATTAACACATAAATAAATATATTCAAATTTAGTAAGTAACAGAGGGAAAACCAGTAATATGTTTAACCAGTATACAAATATATCTGAGTTTGTGTGCACTGTGCAACCATCTGTAGATTGGGCTCAGACATTAAAAATGTAATTTTTGAAATGAATAACTATGTAGTATTAAAAGAATGATATTGTTCTCTAAATATATTCAAAATCATTCAATAAAAAGGCTCTCTATGACATATAAAGGCATCCTTTGAATTATATGGAAAGAAAAATCTGTTAAAACACGTGTAGTGTTATTTGCACTGCAGAAATGAACAGATTTGACGTTTGTGCAAGAGTTATTTAAAATCACTTTGAGCTCAGTAACAAAACATACATTTAAAACTGTACTTTACAGCACTACCATTTAAAGTATCTGACTATTTCATTTATAATTTACACCAAAAGTGGATATTCCCTTTATTTTAAGAATTTATACTGCATCATTTACTGAAAAGGCAAATCAGTCCAGCAGCTGAATGTAAACAACACCGTTCAGAGTCGACAGCCTCGCTTAATACTTCCCCATGTCCACTTGAAATAATGTGTGATAGTGGTGCTGAAATGAAGGCTGATTGATTCAAATCCCCTAAAGAACAAGTCAAACACAACCGTGTTGCATCTGTGAAATTCATGACGGCTAAAAATAAATGTTCTTGGTGTCACACCAAAACCCGATTCCCAATTAAATATTACCAGGATACAAAAAAAATAATAGTGTAGCACTTTACAAGTTCAATTTGTTAACATTTATTAATGCATTAGGTATCATGAACTAAGAGTAAACCACAATTCTTTACAGCATTTATTAATCTATGTGAATGTAATAAATACACTATGGTTGACTGTAAATTAATTCATAATTCACTAATGTTAATTAATACTTGAAATGTTACAATTGTATTAGTGTATTTTAGAAATTAACTTCAACTTTAAAAGTATTGTTTGTTGTTAATTCATAATACTTAAGTCGTAAGGCATTAAGTAATGTTAACAAACTGAGTCTTATTGTAAAGTGTCACCAATTCAAGAATAAGGCTAATAAACGCTATTGAAATGTGCCCATGAAATGCATGTGTTTTAAAGTGTAGAGTTAATATTAATTCCACAGGTTTCCTTAGTGACCTAATTTTACATATTGCTTTCAGAAACATCCCTCATATTCATATATATATATATATAAAAAGAATCCTAAATGCTTATGGGACATCTTCACTTTTGCTCTTAGCCCTGACCAGCCCCTCGCTGTCCTCGATGCTCTCTTTAATGAGACACTCCTTCAGGTTGGGCTGATTCCCTAGATCAAACCCCTGCTCCTGGATCTCCAGCAGAAGAGCTTCCCAGCGCCTCTTGTCCTTCGAGATCTTCCAGGACAGCCTGACGTTGGATTGCAGGAGGGGGATGAGGAGAGGGTGAAACTGGTGCTGCTGCAAAGCCTCCTGGGAAGGCGCTAGATCCTGCAGGGCTCGGTCGCAGTGTTCCTGAGCCTCACCGAGTTGATCCAGCTCTTGGAAGCAGATGACCAAGGCGGAGAGCGTGAAGAACCAATGAACCCTCTGCGTCTGGTTGAGCTGCAGGATCTGATGGCATCCTAACTTCTCCTGGAGTCTCAGAGAGTTGAGAAGAGGCCCCAGGGCATCTTGGTAACGGCCCACTCGCATCAGCATCTGGCCAGCGCGCAGATCCCCCAGGTAGAAGAACTCGAGGAACGTGGGTGTGGTCCGTAGTTCAGGGAGAGAGTGAAGGTGGGTCAGGTACTGCTCGAACGCCCGGCTGCGCTTGGCAATGGTCTCGGCGGCAAAGTTTTTGCGCAGCTTCTTCCGAGGGAAGTGCACGCCATCCATCTCGTCTCCGTGACGCCGGCGCAAGCGGCTGTGTAGCCGTTCGAAGTCAGTGTAGCGCCGCGTGATGACAGCGGGAGTTTTGTCAAATGTGCCAGAGTGGATGACATGAATCGTGTAGAGCTGATGAGAAAAAGCGTATGCGACTTTATGTGAAACCAGAGAAACAAAACCAGCAACTGTTCAATTGACCCATGAAATGACGCTTGTTTTTGTCCCGAAAATACTTTAAAAATGCAGTTCATGCATACACAGTGAACGAATGATGAGCATGTTTTTAATTTCGGAATTAAACGTTTTTGGGGCATAAATTTAAAGCTGCAGTCCGTAGCTTTTTCCCTTTTTGTCGCCATCTCTGTTCGAAATCTGTAACTGCAGTGATTCGTGGAATTATCATCTTTACGTGGGTTGTAAATCGGCATGAAACAGCGCGGATGAACACAGTGTTTCGAGGCGAGTGGTGCTGTCAGTCACCGCGCTGTGTGGATACTGTCATTCAGAATCACAGATTAACTTTTTGAAAGTTTGACCAACATAAGAATTTTCACCGGAAAATGTCTTCTGAACAAGTAAGTAACATCCATTTTTGTTCTGACCAACTAAGGGGGAAAAAGCATTCGACATGATAAGCTTCGTTAGATTTAATCAACATGATTTACAGCAACCGTGCAAATTATAGCCTACTTTGTTCTCAAATTGTTCATGTTAACAACATCAGCATTGCGTGACTAATGTTAAATTTAATGTGTTTTATGATTACCTGTGTAGTTCAGAATTCATATTCTCCATAATAGCTAACGTTAAATGAGAAAGGCACAACAAAGGAAACTCCATAACTGTGTGAATAAAGAAAACGTACTGTTACACGATTGAACTATTGAAATGTCTTACTTGTTCAGCAGAAAAAGCCGTCTCTTCTTCCGTTTCGAACCCCTTCGGGAGTTCACGCACCTTTCAAAAGCCCCACCGATGTGTATCCTTGTGTTCGCATGAGACGGTTTCTTTCTCTTTCCACCTTAAATCCGAAGTACGAAGTCTTTTGGGTTTTATAACTGGTTAATCTCCAGTTGACACTGATGATTGTTGTTTGGATCTTTCTGGATCCGCCATAAGTTTAATCATGTAAAGTGCTGCGTGAAAAGCCTATCTCTAAATCTCGTCACACGCAGTATAGCCGGCTAGCCGAAACTCCTTCTTTATGTGTACGGGTGTGACGTAATGACGCAAAGACATGCTCGAATTTCCCGCGAAAACCCACCAGTACCACTGGAATTAAAATCATTATTACAAGCTAACCGTTTTGAATCTAGCTATGGCAAGCAGATAGTTTTGACCACTGGCTGAAGATGTTTTTTTTTTAATAATTAATTTGGATTATTTTTAACTTAAAAAAGTTACGGACAGCAGCTTTAAAAAATGTGATTATACTCTCCTGATGTGGCCCTATTAAGGCTCTTAATTTTTTTTTTTTTTTTTTTTTATAATTATAACAGTGATTAAGTGCTTGCTACAGTTTGTATTCTTGTAATCAAAAAGCATGTCTAAAATAAAATTATACAACATATACAGTTTTTCAAAGATTTATTAAACGTTAAAAAAATTAATTTAGGGCCATATGAAATCCTTTCTCTTTTTTTCAATTTAAGGATTGAATTCAATTTTAATAATCAAGAAGCATGTCTAATCAATTGAATTCATTAAACTTTAACATCTTACTTTTTTAAATGTTTGCAATAACCTTTAAAATAGTTTTAACACAAATATACCAAAAAAGGATGTAATTAAATGTTAATTGTATTATTATTATTCCTACTGTGAGAATTACATTGTACTCTACAAGAGTAATATATTTCTGTTATTATTTAAGTCAAACAGAAACTTTTATTTTGATGAGTTTGAAGACTTGAAGACTGCATATAATATGATAATAGTTTTATCAAGTGAAATGCTGGTGAAGGGACTCTCAGAGCAGGTCTGGAGATTAAGTTCATGTGTTTATGTCCTGATATAGAGAGACACCGGACGCTAAAAACACCATGAGCATCTTGCGTGCTTGAGCATGCGTACAGACGAAACTGCTCATTCACACAGAGACGCTTAAAACATGCAGAGTTCGTTTAAATAGCAGTCTTTCTGCTCTTTAATATTCACAGATCGCAATTTGATAAAGTGTACAGTCCTACTTTTGATTTATTAATCCAAAATTTGGCTGGCCGCCTGGTCTGAAAAAGCATAACAGTGTACGATAACTTTAAGAAAAGAAAAGGCAATATTATTTGGACAATATTATTTGTCATTGGCCCAAATATAAAATGGTGTTTTGAATGTTTGTATAAATATGTAATGTGTTTTGAAGTTGCTAAAAAATGACTGAAATGGTTCACAGTTGTGTCTTGTGTACTTACCACATACTTGGAATTTGTATCATGGACAACACTGGCATCTGTCACCTCAAAAATGAGTTTTTCAGGAATGCAACGAGTTCTTGAGCTCTTGTAGTTTTCTTGTAGTTGTCTGGTGATCATATTTGAGGTTTTGGGGGAAGGACCTATTGGGCTGGTCTCTATAAAGCAAAGACAAAATTAACTACAAATGTGAAGTATCAAGTGAACTAAAAGTGAACTAAAAAGAAGAAGTGAAATTTGCCTACAAATAGATTATTGTAAGTTCACAAACACCATGTACATATGCTTAAGCTTAAAGGAAGAGCTCATTCCAAATAATGTTTCTAAAAGAATGGGGGGTTTTCCATGCAAACTCTTTTTCTATACAATAGTAGTTCATAGTAATGACAGCTGTCAAGCTCCAAAAATAATACACCATCAAAGTGATTCATTTAACTGTGCTATAATACAAGTCTTTCAATTGTAAGCTGCTGTGGAAAAAAGTGTCAGCTAAATCAACAAATAAATGTAAAAAGTTTAACTGTAAATCTTCTGAAGTCATGTGTGATAGTCACCAAAAGCTACTGTTTTCCATGTGTCCAAATAATTTGGCAACATAAATATGCAGAATAAGGAATGTGATTCGAGAACTGCGAGAACTGAGATGATTTTTAGTGAATTCTGACATAAATTGAGTATGTTCCTTACACACAGTTATCCATAAGATTTGCAATATGCCGTATAATATAGGCAAATGGGCTACCTTTATGGTGTTTTTGTCCTTTTTAAAGCTTGACAGCTCTGCTCAATAATAACAGAATATATAAATATATACTACAACCATTTAAAGGTTTAAATTATACCATTTCTAAATCCATAAATAAGATTTTTTTTTAAAAGAAATTAAAACGTTTATTCAGAAAGGATGCAAATAAATTTACTTAAATGTCTGTATACATTTATGTTAAAAAGGTTTCTATTTCGAATGCTGTTCTTTTGAACTTTTTATCCATAAAAGTATCCTGAAAATGTTTTATCTGCAACATCAATGTAACGGTTTTCTATGGAAGCATGTTTCTGCCAGGGAATAAAATGTACAAATAATAATATAATAATTGTGACCTTTTTATCTCACAATTCAGGTTTTTTTCTCTCACAATTGTGTGATATAAACTAGCAATTGTGAGTTATAAAGAATTGTCAATTGTCAGAATTGTGGGATATGAACTCGCAAATGCAAGAAAAAAATCAGAATTTCGAGATATAAACTCGAACTGCGTGATATAAACTTGCAATTGTTAGAAAATGTCAGAATTGAGAGCTGATTTTTCCCTCAGAATTGGACTTTATAACTCGCAATTGCAAGTTTATATCTCAGAATTCTGAGAAAAGATGTCAGAATTGTGCGATAAAAAAATAAAAAAGCAATTATCTTTTAGATTGGTTTTATTCCATGGCAGAAACAAACTCCCATAGTTTTCAACATTGCTAATAATAAGAAATATTTTTTGAGCATCAAATCAGCATATTAGAATGACTACCTGAAGTAGTGATGCTGAAATTTCAGCTTTGCCATTATAGGAATAAATTACATTTTCAAATACCGGTATATTAAAACAGAAAACAGTTATTTAAAATTGTAACAATAATATTTCATAATATTACTGTTTTACTGTATTTTTGATTAAATAAATACAGCCTTGGCAATCACAAGAGACTTCTTTGAAAAACATCGAAAAAATCTTACAGACCCCAAAGTTTTGAACAGTGTATATTTTGGGACAGGATGAGAAAGAGTAAATGACTGTATTTTAATTTTTGGATAAACAAGCCTATTCCTTTAATAGCTTCTGCACATGTAGCTTGGACTTCAATTCACCAACACAAATTGTGCTGTTCTACTCCTCTATAAGCATTTACCTTGTCCTTTACACTATAAATTATAATGTTAGCTTGTTAAAAGATAGGTATTATTGATGACTACCTGTGCTGCTACATGCATTATCTATGGACTCTCCAAAAAAGTCAGAGTCACTGTCTGGCCCCGACGCGTCTCCCGGATCCTCAGAGTCCAGGACCCCATCACCCTCGAAGCACAGGGTCCCTCCGAGCCTGGCCGACACGCAGTCTATGTCATCCTCAAGCTCAGAGCTTTCTGGAAAGTCATCCGTTCTGTGGCCGTCTGTCTCTGAAGGAAGCTCCCCTTCTTTGAACAGTGTACGGCGAAGTCTGTCGAATAGTTTAGAGGCCATCCCAGCTTTGATCCAACCCTGAAGAGCACAAAAGAGAAGGATTCCTGAATATAATATTCAATCAAATCATGGCATTACTTATATGGCAGATGCATATTTGATAGTCAAACAAGCCTGCTGACAGTCTGAGGCAGCAATGGAAACACTGAAGTTCAAACCTCTCATGATCTTTCATTGAGCTGTGAAACGTGAGAGCAAACCTTCAGGGAAACTGATCTGTCACACAAATATTTATTATTTATTGAGGGGTTTGGTGAAAAGAGCCTGACAACAGCATTGAATTTCTGTAATTTCCATGGAAAAAATCTGAGTAAAAACCTTCTTTTTTAAGTCTATGGTAAAAACAGACGTCATTCTTATTTATCGTTAGATAAATTTGTGAACATTTTATGCACAAACTAAGTTTCATAAACACTCATGAGTGTACAGCATATTTAAAGTTTTCCTAATAATTCGCATTTAAACAAGTTATATTTATCACGTTTCGTCATTTACAAATGGAGAAACTAAAAAAAAAAAAAAAAAATACAGGAAAGTGGGAGCAGCGACAGCAGAAAGTGAATTATAACTCTTAGCTTGCTACGTGCTAATAATAACATCGCGCTTAATCAGCATAACTTCCACAACTTATCAATGTAAAGAAATGTTACAATAATTACACAAAACCATCACTTAAATTCATCAAATATCTGATAAGCAAAGCTACAAGTTATCAGACACCAAGTTTGAGGTTAACTTTTCTTGCTAACTACGGCTAATCTAACATTTCAACTAAAAAATGATGAACAAACATGCGAAACATGAATATCTCAACTTACCCGAGTTATAGACCTCTAAACTACATAATGATCAGCTCTTCATGGTGCAGGATAAATTATTTATACGTGCAAATAAAGAGAAGGAGCTGTGTAAACATGGATGGGATTTGGGAGTTGTTCCCTGTCCATAAGAAGAGGACGGTCACGGACAGACACGCGTTTGACAACTGACTGACAGACACAAAACAGGAGAGAAAACGTTTTACATGCCTTCATAAACATGTATTTCATAATACATTTGTGTACAGATCTGTGCAGTTTTGCTTGGTGCATTATTGTTTAACTTTTAATTCGGAATTATTTCGTTTATGACATGCGAATCGTTTCTAACTGTTTTTAATTTAACCGCCATCATGGAACATATTGCATTCAGAGTGTAAGAATATATGATTCTAAGATCTATATATTAAATATTATTATTACGTCAAAACTATCATGGATTTTTTTTTTTTTTTTTTTTATGTTTTAAAATTCAGGAAGTTAATCACTCATAAGTGATTCATTACAATGGGCGGAAAAATCATTGGATCATTTTTTTGATGTACAGGAAAAATGCGAAACTATTCGCTTGACTTTAATTAGTATTACTGTGTGTGTGTGTGTGTGTGTGTGTGTGTGTGTGTGTTTACACTCCAGGCTGAGAGGTGGCGCTGAACGCAACTCATGTTAGCGCTTCAAGCACACAGAGGAAGACGAGCGATAAAACGCGGGGTTACAAAAACATCATAACAGTTTTCACCTCGATCCGATTCTGAATTTCTGAGTTGTATAACGAAATGGCATCTAAAAAGCCGCCGTCAAATATGCGTAAAGTTGAGAAAATAGCTTCAAGTGACTCAAAAAAGTAAGATTTTATATTTTAGTTCAAGTTCAATAATCTAAATCATTTCATTGTGAAGTGTGAACTGTTGAATTATGAACTTGCTGCTTGTACAATGTACACACTAAAACTTGATGCATTATTTGTTTTCTTTGAAGTGTCATGTGTATTAGCCTTACTCTTGGGCCAGTGTTGATCTTGTTAAGTAATAGTTAAGGTAATATAAGTAATTATCTAATTTATTTATGCAAATATATGTTCAAATATTGTGGCCCACTAGACGCTATATTTTGAAATGACAATGAATAAACCTATTAACCTGATTTGGGGCTTGATAAGATGATATTATTATTACTACTACTAAATAATATGAATTATTTGGTCTAATACTTACTAAAAGACATGTGATATCTGTTTCTGCTACATAAGCTGAAGTATGGGTCAAAGAAGTCCAATTCAAACTCTTAGACTGTGATACTGATTTCACAAAACAGTTGAAATGTACTCTTTAAAGGTAAAAAATGTTCTCTTCCAAAACATTTTTTTTTTTTTGCTGATTAAAAGTCTACTCGTATACTGATAGCAATCACTCTTAAGTGGTCTAGATGTATTTTTATAAATATAAAGCGTCTGTGGAAGGCATAGGACCTTAAAATGTTCGTTAAATCATTGCATTCGGTCCCAATGAAATGATAACGTGTTCCCTGTCCGTCAACGTGTGTTTGGCAGCCTGTTCATGCAGACATCGCACGTCATCAGCGCGTTCACCTACGCACCTATTGCTGTCAATTTCATGAATGCAAATATTCAGACAGCCTCTGTTTTTCAGTTTATCCACCGAAAATGAAGTCAGTAGTGGAAATAACAGTGGTGCGAGGAGGAAAACCAAATGTAAGATCATGACTTTGAACTTCTTCTCATAACTCATTAATGTTATTATACTGACAATTCTGACCGTTTCATCTGATCTTGATTTTTAGCGTCGGGCACAATTGTAAAGTCTAGGTACATGCAAACCGAAACAAAGGCTCCTGCAAAGGTAACTGATTCCAAAATAATAGGAATACTTTGTTTCCATACTAAATCTTGACATCTGTGTTGTTGTGTCTGTTTGTGTCATTTCATAACAATATCAAGGTTGATTCTTTTATATGGTGTGTTCTGTAGAGCAGTGTACAGCAGCAATCGATACTGATGCCACCCAGACCGTCCTCTCCCAGAATAGGCAACACACGAAAGCCGAGGGATGGCGTCCTGTCGAGACGTACAATAAGCACTCTGGCATGCAATGACTGTGAGTGTTGGGCTAATCTGCAGAAATGTGAGATTAAATATTCACTATCTGCATCTATATATCAGTCTCTGTGTTGGTTAAACTAGTTCAGTTGTTGTATAGGATTTTATTTTTTTAGATAAATGACTTGATGACTTATGAATGTGATGTTTTCCCACAGCGGCCTCCAGCATTCTGGAACCATCAAATTTGGGAGGAAATGTTTTTCAGTCGACTGTGTTGGACGGCCACTACATACGTCCAGATTTTGATGTCTCCGTTATTAAAGGTGTGGTACTCATGTCGTCTGGAGTAGAGCAGTAATGCGATTTTGTTTTAACAGTCGTTTGAACAGCTTGCATAACAAGTTTAAATTTTCCAGACAAAGTTGCGCTGCCAGGCACAGTGGACCCCAAGAATGAAGAAAGGGACATGGCGATGGAGACGTTTTTGCTGGCCTTCCTCACTGCTAAGGTCTGATGTTAAGTTGATCAATATAGTTATTGCATACTGTATGCATACCAGGGGCGTAGAATTTAGTAGGGACGCTGGGGACGTGTCCCTACCAATATCCAGTGACACTGCTATATCCCTAGCAATAATTTCGATCAAAACTTAAAATATAGTTATATATTGATGTCCCCGTCCCCACCAATTTCAAAATCAAACCTACGCCACTGATGCATACTGTATATATTATCACACACACACAGATATAAATCCCCCAAATCCACATATCTACATCCTTGCATAACAAACATTTCATTTGCCAGCATTTGATTAAAGTGCCCCATTATGTTCCTAATTTAGTTTTGGAGGTCTCCTACAAAAGGTTTACGTGCATCCATGTTCAAAAAAACACTTAATTTTCTTATAATAAACATTGCAGCATTACTTATTTTCAGCTTGATGAAGGATTCTCTAAACCTGTTCTTCCTAATACTCTTGTCTACTCCGCTCTGATTGGTCAGATGGCCCCGTCTGTTGTGATTTGTCTACTCTGCTCTGATTGCCAGGCTGTGTCCGATATTGCCCCCATACCCTTAAGTAGGGCACTATTTAAGGGGACAGCCATTTGTAGTGGTGTCTGAAACCATAATGGACGTTATTGAGTGCACTCATTCAATCCCACAATGCATCACATTAACGAGTGTACAACTGATGTACGCTCAACGGCTAGAGAATACCCATAATGCCTAAACTATCGTTTTGATGTTTTTATAATAAATAATAACCATTATACATGAATGTAAAAGTCTGCTCTGCTCATTCAGCACGAGTTGCCGTTGCAATCAGTGCAGCAGGAATCACAGTTCACTGTTCGCGTGACGATGGCGGAGGATTCGATGCGCAACATAGACTAAACGTCTGATAAATGTCTTATCTTGTAAAATGCACGCTCAGCACCGCTGCTCCCTATACACGCGCGATCACCAATTTGAAAGTAAAACACAAGGTCCATTGTGCATTGCGCAAATTAGGCTTCATTGTCCGTCTCCTAATACCCATCTCTGGACTGTTTATTTGCGGCTATGGTCTCTGTTTGCACTTCGAATATTAAGAGAGCACTGTAATGTATTAAGTACAACAGACATGGAAGGCTCTGTTTCTGAACTTAAATCGGAACACAAGAACAACATAGAGACAAACACACCAGCCTCGTTTCTCTCTACCTTTTCCGAACTCGCCATATTAACCCTATAACTGCTGGTGCAAAATAAAACAGCAATTTCAAAACAATTATAAAGAGTCTGTGTGCTAACTTTGATTATGGTTGCACTTTCACTTATTGTTTGCACTTCAGACTTCAATGAGTTCAGTTAGGTCACACACAGCCTCAATCAGAAGTTCTGAAAGCTCTTAAATGTACAGTAAAGGTCTGAAGAGACTCATGTGAAATCAAACAGGAGAAAAGCCAGTCAATAAAAACCTTTTACAGTGCTTGTATATTGTTTTCTTTCAATGCATTTGATAATTCATACTCATAAAGTAGACCTGAAATGACATGCATTAGAAGATTATTAGTTAAAAAATTGCAAAATGCACCTGCATACTATTTTTCCAGTCATGAATTTAGTCATTGAGGATTTCTGAAAAATTGTGCAAAAATCTCGTCTCGTTCTCGTGAACTCAATCTCGTGTCTAGTCTCGTCTCGGGAGATAAGCGTCTCGTCACACCACTGTGAACTACAAATAAAGTCAGTATGTGAGGCTGAATAGATGTGTTTTAGTCTGAATTAGGTAAGATGTGTGCTTCCATTTCAGTTTCCACAAATCCCTTCACTCGACTGGGATGGTCTCTTGTGTTCTGGGCGGCAAGTGCAGTAACTGTAACATCGGGCATATTTTGTAGAATTAAACACATATTTATACCGATTTCATCAGGCTCCGAAAATTCTTCACAAAGAACACAAAGATTGGCCTCTCTCGGCTGCCATATAGTTGCAACTCTTGCGTCATCAGAACAGTGTGTTCAACGCATCACCGTCTCTGTTTAAAAAACGTTGTGCAGCGTTTTGTCGGCGCTGAACGCAGCACAGGTGATGACGCCCGCAGCTGAATCAATCATCCATCCATTTTCCAACCGTGCTGGTCTAGCGTAATATTATACAGGTATACATTCCTTTTTAATTGATTAAGGCTTATATGCTTGTTTCCATATCAGGGGTCAAGATAAATCTTTTCATTACTACTGGAGCTGCCAGTTTACCAAGTGATTATTAAACAGCAAGTACAAACTATGCAGAAACGGCAGCCATTCCGGCGCACTCAGTGTAAGAATTCACTCACTCGTTTTCATTCACTCATTCAAGTTGACTATATAGCACAGCACTAGTCTGTTGTAATTGGTCTGCTCTGATTGGTCAGATGGGCCAGTCTGTTGTGATTGGTCTACTCTGCTCTGATTGGTCAGATGGGCCAGTCTGTTGTGATTGGTCTACTCTCCTTTGATTGGTCAGATGGGCCAGTCTGTTGTGATTGGTCTCCTCTGCTCTGATTGGTCAGATGGGCCAGTCTGTTGTGATTGGTCTACTCTGCTCTGATTGGTCAGATGGGCCAGTCTGTTGTGATTGGTCTACTCTGCTCTGATTGGTCAGATGGCCCAGTCTGTTGTGATTGGTCTACTCTGCTCTGATTGGTCAGATGGCCCAGTCTGTTGTGATTGGTCTACTCTGCTCTGATTGGTCAGATGGCCCAGTCTGTTGTGATTGGTCCAGTCTGCTCTGATTGGTCAGATGGCCCAGTCTGTTGTGATTGGTCCAGTCTGCTCTGATTGGTCAGATGGCCCAGTCTGTTGTGATTGGTCTACTCTGCTCTGATTGGTCAGATGGCCCAGTCTGTTGTGATTGGTCTAGTCTGCTCTGATTGGTCAGATGGCCCAGTCTGTTGTGATTGGTCTACTCTGCTCTGATTGGTCAGGTGTAATAGCTACTGCATTTAGAGCTTAAACAAAATATGAACAAATAATGAGCATATTAATCCAAAATAGTTAATGCATAAACATTTCTATTTTTTTAAAGCCCTTTTTTGATAACGTTTTTGTTTCTAGATTGAACATAATACCCGAAAAATGAGAGAGGAGGCTGAGAGGAATATTCTGGCCGTCATGGAGAAAGAGCAGCAGTTGAGAGCACAAGTTAACCAAAAGAAACGACAGTATCTGCTGCTGGAAAAGCAGAAACAACTCAACAGTTTACTGGACGTACAGGTGAGGTCATCTTCTCACATTTAACTCTGTTGCTTAAATCTTAATGTTAACACATCTCACATTTGAGTTCCTTTTTTAATGCAGATTGAGGCTTTAAGTCCTGTTGCTGCTGCAGCAAACACATTTGCAGAGGAGTACAAGTCATTTGCCCAAGCCGTTGATGCCACGAGACACAAGCTTCCTGTGAGGAATGTGCACATTGGAGAGGACCCAGAGCAGTTTTTAGGTGAGATTTGCTCAACATTTTTGACGTTTGTATTTTATATTGTGCAATTTTTGGGTATGTCTTTGTTAAACATGTTATATTGTTGGACGTGGAGTCTTTAAGTACGAGACATTGTATGTTATTGAGGGATTGAAATGACTGGTCAGTCGGCATGCGCCTTGAATCCAATTGGTGATTTTTGAATAATTCCAATCAGATCTAATCAAAAACATGTGTCTTACACAGACAAAGCGGTCGGATGTCTGAGTCAGAGCGAGCGACTCTTGCAACACTATACAAAGGACATTCCCACTGACTGTGAGGCTTTAACAGAGTGTCTTGGAGAGATGAAAAATACAGCAAATGAAATCAGCCAGGAGCTGACAAGGTAAGAGCAATTCGGTCTCCATATACAATGAAAGACTTTGCACACTGTGAAGCCCTCAGTACCGAAACATGTACAATTGTTTCAAACAATGCTTGGTGCGTATTTCATCTGTGCTAGTTTATATTTTAACTTACTTTGCATGTTCATTTGCTGTTTCATATTTTCTTGTAGGACTTTTTCTGATCTTCTGGAGGTGTCTTCATTAGTAAGCCGGGAGACAGTTTTGGTCCAGCAGTCACTGGAGGAAGGCCAGATCGGACAGAGCACAGCCCAGACACTCTTCTGCCCCTCCATGACATGATATGCTGTATGATTAAGGCATCTATTTCCAATGAAATAATTAAAGAATGTGAATAATCAATGAATTGTAGGTATTTATTTCATACATTACTGAAGCAGGATTTAAGGAATTTGTCACATATTCATAGGTCTGGTGATGATGTGTGTATTTTATTAGAAAAACAACGATGATTCATATTTATATTACAAATTAAAACATTTTGGTTGAGAAATGGATAGGTTTCTGTTGGATTTGTTTTTATTGTCTAAATTCTTGAATTGAGATCAACACACCAAACATTATGTATGTGTATGTACATAGAGAGATAAATATTTGATACCATACTGATTTAATCAATAACTTTAAAGTCCTTTACACCTAACATTAATTACTGGGAACTGAACTGACTTGTGAAGGGGATTTTGTAGTTATTACTATGGTTGCTTTTAGTATTTAGGTTGATCAGATATGTGATTTCACTTTTCCTAAAAAAAATAACCATACTAATATGTATGTGTACCCTATTTCAAAAATATATTGTGAACACTTTAAAAGTTTATTTTGTGAATTTTAAAGTTGATTGCCTTAACCATAGACTGTAAAAGGTCTTAACAAGAAGAAATAAATCCATGAATAGAATCTCTGCAGCTTTTAACTAGAAATAATTTTGCAGTAATATTGCACAGTTTATTTTTTTTATGTTTATAAACAATTCATGTTGTTTTATTTATATATATATATATATATATATATATATATATATATATATATATATATATATATATATATATACGAATTTAGCGGATATGACGTACAATGTCGTAGAAACAGGCGACCAATCGGATATGTCTTTACGGCAAGTGACGTGCGAGCAGTTTTGATCAACAACAGACACGACCAATGAACACAGCCATGAGTAACGCGTGAGTCTTCCAAAAGCTTGTTTTTATTTTGAAAAAAGGCACGACGATATATGAAATGAAGATATTATATTTTAAATACCAAGTTTTAACTGAAACCTGTTTGATACAAAGAGTATACGCAGACAGAAACCGTCTTTGTTAGAACAGGGCTGATGTCAACAGTAAAAGCACATAACGTTAACTAGTAACGTTAGCAGATTACTACATCTTGCTCATGACAGATTGTTATAATTGCATAAAATGTGTTTTGGCTCGGAAATAACTAGTTTTGAATCTTAAACGAGATAAATTATTGTCAAACAAAATAGAAAATAATTGCTCAGAAAGGTTGCAGTGAGCATCTTACAGTTACAGACCTGTCCTGTGCAATACAAGAAACGTAACAAGAGATGATAGCACCTATTTATTTCCACCGCCTTTTTGCAATAATTCAGCATTTTTATATATTCACATATATATGTTATATATACTGTTTAAAAGAGCTGTTTTCTATCTGAATATATTTTAAAGTGTAATTCATTCCTGTGATGTCAAAGCTGAATTTTCAGCATCATTACTCCAGTCTTCAGTGTCACATGATCCTTTAGAAATCTTTCTAATATGCTGATTTGATGCTGTTTTTATCAATTGTATGATGCTCAATAATTAATAATGATAAAAACAGGTTTTACTGGTTAATTATTTGTGGAAATAATTAATATATTTTTTCATTCTCTGATGAATAGAAAGTTAAAAAAAACAGCATTTATTTGAAATAGAAATATTTCGTAACACTATAAATGCATTTACTGTCACTATTGATCAATGTAATGTGTCCTTACTGAATAAAAAGTATTAATTTATATGTCTCCACAAAATACACAGTTCTGTTGATGATAAGAAGCAGCAGCAAATCAGCATATTAGAATGATTTCTGAAGGATCATGTGACACTGAAGACTGGAGTAATGATGCTGAAAATTCAGCTTTGACATCACAGGAATAAATTACATTTTAAAATATATTACAGTAGAAAACAGTTACATTAAATTGAAATAATATGTACAGTATATGTGTGTGTTTAGGTGGCATCACTCTAGGAGGGGTCGAGGACACAGGCATAAGGAGCAGGGTCGACCGAACAGGGAGCGGGCGGTTGAGCAGAAAGCTGAAGACTCAGTGCCCCGCGGCGCCTGTTTGACTATGTGCCCTGCCTATGAATTACGCCAGCGGGAGGCCCAGAATCGACTGCACAGGTTTGAGATGTTGGCCGGCACAGAGCGGGATCGCTTGCCTTGTGCTGATGTGTCACGTGCTGTCAAAGAGTACTCGCGACCTGCCGCGGGGAAGGACTCCACGAGAGCCAGTGACCTTCGGCCTCCATCTGTGCTTTTAAAGACTGTGTGCTACCTAGTTGATGACATTGCAGCTTCCTCTACATTTCAGCCATGGACGGAGGTATGGAAATTGCATTTTGTCATCTTTATCTGTAATATGATGGCCATTTGAAGCCTGTCTTGCTTACGTTCTGATCCACAGGTGTACAGTTTTGTGTCTGACCGCCTGCGTAGCGTTCGGCAGGACATGATTATTCAGCGTGTGTCGGGGCCGGACTGTGTGGCTGTGCTGGAGAAAAGCGTGCGATTCCTTCTCTACGCCTCCTACAGACTCTGCGGGCAGCTACTTCAATATTATGACCCGCGGATCAATGACACTCACCTGCAGGAAAGCTTGAGCTGGTTGCTGGAGAGCTACAGAGATGGGAAACACCGGCATCAAGAGGAGTTCCAGGCCTTGAGTTTGCTCTATAACTTGGGTGAGTGAGTGAGTGAGTGAGTGAGTGAGTGAGTGAGTGAGTGAGTGAGTGAGTGAGTGAGTGAGTGAGTGGAAACTGCTAGAGCTCTCAGTGCTGGTTAGTATCAGTTTATTGATTTTATTGTAGTGTGTGTGTATTATAGTGATTGCCTTGACTTTGTTCTTCTCATACTGCGTGTACACCGGACACAAGCAGCACAACAACACAACCAGAGGTGGGCTGTCAGGGCCATCAGGGCCTTCTCTGCTGGCCCTGTCAAAATATAATATAATAATATAACTGCAAGCAGTGATTGCGGGGCCAAGCACCTTTTGACCATGTTTGACATATTTGGATTTAATTTGAAAACTTATTCAACTTACCAATTGTTCAAATCAAAATTCCCATTGTTAAACAGTTGCTACATATTAAATTATTAGAATTTCTTCAAAGCTATAACCTTTTTTTTACACAGCATGGTAGTCATAAACAGTGGTTTGTTCAAATTTTACGGAGACTTGAGTTGTTAAAGGTAAAACTGCAGCAATTGGCTCCAAATTACATAACATTACACAATGATTTGAAATTGTATAACATGGGGCTTGAAACCACAACCGGAACGGCTCAGGATTAGTAACACATTGTTTAGCAGACTGCGCCACTCAGAGGACATACAATCACAAGCTGCAGAGGAGATCCTTCAGTGTAAGAATGAGCACACAAAAGCAGGTTAACCAGATTAGCATGCTAAGCTAGCATAATGCTATTGTAGCTTATGGTTATCCTGATAGCTGAAGAGACGCATTAGAAAGAATGACATTTGGTTAGCATGCTAACCAATTATTATGCTAAGCTAACTAGCATAAGGCAACAAACACAGGCTAGGTCAACTTTAGAGACGAATATCTCGGGAACGGTAGCAAAAATCAAAAATCTGTTCAGTCATTTCTGTGCGGCTTGGTCCAAAGACCATCTGATAAAATTCTGGACAAAATTGAGCAAAATTTGAAGGAGGAGTAGCGAAAAAACTGTTTTTCATTTGCCCCAATATCGCGGGCAGTCACATTGTTGGAAAATGACAAACGAGATATCGTTATAATCGGTATAAGCCAAGGAATATAATGACATAAAGAAATTAAAATTTGAACTATATTTGCAAAAGTTATAAGCTTTTTTTCAAAAAACCTTATACCTTTGGAACACTAGGTGGCGCTGTGTTCAAACTTCTCAGGTACCTTAAGGCTATGCAAATGATGATCCATACTAAATTTTGTGAAGATATGTCAAATATTTTAAAAGATATGGCAAATTATGACAAAATTCAAAATGGCGGACACGTGGTACATCCAATCCTGGCAAAATTGATATCCCCAGAATTGACATGACACAAGGAATCCATAGATACCACATTTATGATTTTCTGACAAACTGTTCAAAAGTTATTGGCCAAAATAGCTATTTTTCATATCTCATGACCCATAGGTGGCGCTGTTCCCAACTTTGGCATGCACCCTCAGACCATGCTTCCGATGAAGCGTACCAATTTTCGTTTCGATTGATCAAACTTTGGCCGAGCTATAGCTTCTGAACCAATTTTGGGTCGACCTTGTTAAGTTTGCGACATCATAACTTTTTTTTTTTCAGTATAGCAAAAAATTCTGTTCAGTCATTTCTATGCGGCTCAGTCCGAAGATCATTTGAGCACATGTTTGGACAAAATTGGACAAAATTTGAAGGAGGAGTAGGGAAAAAACTGATTACTGTACTTTTCAAAATGGCCACTACTGTAATGGGCAGGGGTCTTAATGTAAGGTATTGGTTGTAATCAACATGATGAGTGGAATCAGGTGTACTAAGTTTCATGTCTCTAGATCAAAGGCTACAAAAGTTATAACCATTTCAATGTTGAATTTTTGAACTGGTGGTGGCGCTATAGAGTTGGTCCTAGAGACTCAAAACTTGCTACAATTACTTTTCATTATCATCACTATAAGTGTGCCAAATTTCATCATTTTCCTATATACGGTTCATAGGGCTGCCATAGACTTCCATTTGCGGAAGAAGAAGAAGAATAATAATAAGAAAACTAACAGATACAATAGGTGCCTCTGCACCTTCGGTGCTTGGCCCCTAATAATATATAATTAATATATATATATTTTTTTTTTTTCATTTTTACGATTATATTTCCTGAAAGAATATGGTTATTTTGTTGAGGCTGAGCTGGACTTTCCATATGGTCATCTAAACGCATCACAGCTCCGTGGACCAGCACTAGTAGTATAGCTAGCCTTCCGTTTAAGCTGCCATTTCCCATTTGATCTAAACTTTGACTGACGTGTATCATTAGCCAATCAAAATTTGATGCGCAGTGACAGAACGCCCCAGGGGGCAGCGATGTGTATCGGCGCTAGCCCCCGCTGATGTCATCAGCCGTTTGAAAATTCGGCGGGTTGTGAGCAATGTCAGTAAATGTCAGCTTTATGCCCTCACATGCTTGATCGCGACCATTCCAGTGTCCACCGCATCAGTTGAGCGATCTTTCTCCGCTCTCAAGCGCATCAAAACGTATTTAAGGAATACAACTGTCTGGACAAACACGACTCTCTGCACTGGCATCTATACACGAATCCGACGAGCGTTCTGTGTAGACTGCCGTCTTGTGGCGGCGACGCCATTACGAGCTGTTACCGGTTAAACAAACCTCCGTGATAACCAGGGCTGCCAACTCTCACGCATTCACCGTGAGACTCACGCAATTGAGCCAATTCTCACGCTCTCACGCCACACCCCCGATTTCTCACGCTGAAGTGTCAACCCGGTCGGTCAAATGCCTGAACGATAAGTTTATCTATAGATCTACCAGTTGAGCCATTCGTGATCGACTAGTTTTACCGCAAATTAGTTAAAATATCCTGTAATCTATAGCGAGCGAGCGTGCATGCGAGACAGATGTGTTGAGCTCTTAACGGCGCGCTCCTAACCGCGCACGCGCACGCGCACGACGACAGAGAGGTGATTAAGCGAGCTTGCGTGTCTTTCGCAACACAACCCAGTGGACAGTTACCAGACAGACAGTGTGAGTTTTTTGTGACAATTGTGAGGGAAATACACAATTTATTCCCATAAACTGTGTAGTCAGCCGTTCTCCCTCCCATCTGCACCGTGTGAATTGTGAACGCAGGCAGGTCAGTGAGTTACAGGGCGCTCCTTGTCTCCATCCAGTTTAGGCTGGTAATAGGCCTGTTATATAGTTTACCGTAAAACTTCAAATAATAGCCGAGTCCCAAATAGACGCCTGTCTCTTTTACACGCCTGGTGTGGCTTCAGGTTTGGGTAAATAAAGGCCGGTCTCAAATAGAGGCCGGGTCTGTTTTTTAGTTTCGGGTTGTATTTAATCCTCTAAAACCGTCAGATCGTCCGCTTTTTGGCAACCGCCAAAGCATTTTTTTGTCCCTCCAAAGCTTTTTTTGATCGATGAGTGATGTAGAAAAGAACAATGACTGCTGCGCCTGACAGGGCGCGGACGAGCAGAGAGAGAGCGCTCCGGCCGCGCGCGCGCACTCTCACGTCTTCAAACAACATGAGCGCTGTCAGGCTCGCTCTCCCTCGCGCATATTAATCAAAATCAATTGACGACGCGATAGTAAAAGGTTGGAAGACCGCAGTTTAACGTGGAGCATTTGGAGATTTTCAGAGATTAGAGACATACACTCAATGAACAACATCTCAACACTAAATTATAAAGGCCTGTCTCATATAGACGCCTGTCTCAAATACAAGCCGGTGCAATTCGACGGTTTGGGAAAATAAAAGCCCGGGCTACTATTTGAAGTTTTACGGTATATAGAATTAAGTTAGCAATAGCAGAGTTGTTTGTTTTGCAGCACTGAGCAGTTATTTTACATAACTTTATCATAAAAACAGTACAAAAGCATTTCCAGATGACAAATATGGACATGCCTAGTAGTTAATGTTAATTATTGTTTTCTAAGAACAGAATGTCAATTAAAATGTTAAATGTAAAATTAAATGTAATGTAAATCTCCCAAGAAATTCTGTACAGATACCAAATACTTTGACAATCAATATATATTTAATACACTTCTGCTAATGCAAGGATTTTGTGTTTGTATTTTTCCCCACACCAAGCCACGCCCCTCAATAAGCCACTCCCCCATAACCCAAGCCCCGCCCCCCAAAATCTCACTCTAAGCTGAACTCAAAAGTTGGCAGCCCTGGATAACGCACCCTCGATGACACAGCCAGGCAGAATGACTTGTTGATGATGTTAGACAGTGGCCTCCAGTCACAGATAAAGGTACAAACGATCTTACAGATTATTTATGAAAATAGCTTGACAAGCTAGCTAGGAGGAAACTATAAAAATATCTGTCCATTTGGCAACAATAAATAAATGAATGACCTCAAATAAACGAATTCATGTTTTTCATTTGTGTCCATTATTTATCTCATTTTCACATTGCAAAAGGCAAGGGTAAGGTAACGTTACAGCTAGAAAGTATACATAATATCGACCAATTAGTGTTTTAAACCATGGAAAGAGGTCAATATAACAGCAGGAGAACAATTATGTCCCATAACGTTACATTTAGCTCAGGAAAGCCATTTAATGACCATAGCATGTTAATTGAATAGAAAAAATAGGGGGGGGTCGTTACTGAAGGCCCTGACTGAAACCCCACGGTACGCTACTGAACACAACACAACAAAAAAACAATAAAACCCAAACAATAATTATATTCTTGTTATATAAATAATTGTATTATTATAAAACAACATTATAATTAGTGATGCACAGAAATTTTGGCTACCAAAAATGTTTTATCTGAAATTTTCAGCCGAAAACATTGACAGAAACGGCGACATTTAATTAGCGCTTCCTCAATGATGAGTTTTGACAGCGTCTATTTTGTGGACACAATGTGGATAAACGTGTGGAAAGCTGTGTGGACGCTAGGGGTAGGTTGACTGTATCATTTTCTCGATTTAATCCATACCGACGTGGATTATGTATGACTAAAATCTTATACTTTTTTGTATTATATGAGAATGGGGAAGGATGTGTCAGGTGAGCTGTATTATTTTTTAGTCTTGGGACCATATAGTTAGATTTTTAGGGTCCATCATGTACGGCAGCCTGGGAGATGTACATGAAAGTCCTTGAGAATTTAATGCTAAAAACTTTTTTTCATGTCAAAGTAAATTTTATACATGACAGGTAGGGCTGGGTTTCGATTCAGATGTTCAAATTCGATTCGATTTCGATTCACAAGCTCACAGTTCGATTCGATTTCGATTCGATTTCGATTCTCGATTCGATTTCGATTCTCGATTCGAATTTCGATTCCTGATTCGATTCTCGATTCGACTATAATGAATATAGATGTAATACAAATCTCAGTCTAAATCTCAGTTATCATTTTTTAGACAATTTTTTATTACATTGATCTCACCTAAATGTTTGTTTTTACAATGGGGTAATTTTTTTGTTTAGAGTTTATGCAACACATGGAAGCTTGATTTCAATCTTTGAATTAAATTGAAAAAAGTAGCACAAATAAATACAATAGAATAGGCCTAAAAAGACAAATAAAGAGACATAAAAAGAAAAGTTTTTGGGTAGGTCAGAAATACTACAGAAACTGAATAAAGTAATCCAATGTAAAATAACACTGGATAGTCTTTTAGTCCTGACTGAATTAAATACATAGGCTATTAATTCTGATTCCTTACAATTAATGCTATATTATGTTGTTTTGACAACAAAATGAACGACAGACACATATGGCTGCGTTCACTTTAAGAACTAGTGCACGGACCCATTACTGTTTCATTATACTGTCTGTCACACGCGTTTTATGCTTATTTAAGACATAACCAACTGTCTTTACGAGGTTACTCACCAAGACCAGAGTTTTGACATCATTTTGCGTGTTTTTAACTGTTAAAGCGATATAATCCACGAAAAAGAACTTTTGTTACTGGCGAGCTGTTTGTTGTGAGGCGGATTTAGGCTGCACGCAATGAAAAACATGCACGAGTGCGCGAGCACAGGATAGTTTAAAATTGCTTGAAAAAAGACGTGAAAATGATAAACGTTAGTTACGATGCAATGCTGGCCCGATTGTGCAAGTGAATCATGTCCCGACTCCTAAACACGAGTGTGTATCGACGCCTGCAGCGCTTGACGCTTGCCTTGTGCAGAGAGAGAAGACGCAGCACGCGAGCCCTGAATATGGAAAAAATCGATTCGTGGCCGTTGAGAATCGATTTTGAATCGACCACATTTAAAAAAACGATTAATCGAAAAATCGATTTTTTTGCCCAGCCCTAATGACAGGTGAAATCAATTTTATGTCCATGCAAATTTATCCAGGTATGGCAAACTGCTAATGTATAAAATCATGTCGATTATTTGGTTAAGGATTAGCTGCAAATTATTATAGGCATATAAGCATTTTAGTTGAGGGGTAAGTTGTGTCAGATGCTTTGGGGTAAGCTGTTCCAGCGGCTCTACTACGGGTAAAATCGATATTTTTAGGGTCCTATGATCTCCATGATGTGGGAAAACGTGGACGGAATCGCGGAATCCAGTCATAAAAACAGAATTTACTGTATAACACAAAATGTATCACATTTTTGATGAAGAAATAAAAAGCAGGTCAGTACACTTAAATCAAATCAGTATATAGACTAGTGTCTTTGAATATTAAACCTCAAAAAGACAAATATGAATCCTGAATAAATATAAATAAAAATGAATAAAAATGAATTCAATTCATTAGACATGCTTTTTGATTATGAAAAAAAAAGGGCCCTATATTTTGCCTTCATATGCTGAAAATACATTTACAGGTACTCTTAGAAAAAATTGACAATGGGTTCACTACCTTTCAATATCCTCAATATTTCACCTTTTTTTCTGATAATAGTCTGCAGCAAAATAATAGTTTGAAATTGGATTGGGTGTGTTGTTATCGTTAATTAACTAAAACTATTAAGAAAATATTTTGTTAATTGAAATGAAGATAAAATATAAATGGATGAAAAATTATAAATAGATAATAGTTTATAATTTAAGGTGTAGTACTAATATTGCTAAATGAAATTTAACTAAAACTGGAGAAAAACAAAACAATTAATAGATAAAAAACCTAGATATATATTTATAAAAAACACTACAAATATTACAAAAGCATATTAGAAAAATACTAAAAAGTAACCTAAAATTAAAATATAAATTTAAAAGCTAATTCAAATTATCTTCATAACACTAATAGTATTTAAATAATACTAAAATAACACTGACTCTAGTATTTTTTTCTCATTTATTTTCATATTTCCACACACATTTCACATTACCATATTTTACTTTGTTGCTCTCAAGTGTAAAAATGGAGTTCTAATAGAGAACAGAGAAACATTCATATCTTTTCTTCATGCTTTCAGGTTCAACTCATGCCCTTCAACATATTCTTGAGCTGCCCGAGAGAATGCGCAGCTCTCCTGCTGTTCAACTCGCTATGGCTGTAAACAGGGCACATTCGGAGCGCAACCCAGTTCGGCTGCTCCGTCTAGCCCAGAGACTGGACTTCATCCAGGTCTGTGCCGTCCACCGACACCTGCTGCCCTGCAGGAGAGACCTGCTCCTGCTCTACAGCCACGGGCACAGCAGCCGCAACTGCCGCTACCCTCTGCAGAGACTGGCACGCCTCCTCTCTCTCAAAGACCCGCTGGCGGCCGAGCTGTGCCGGGCGTACGGCGTCAACGTCAGCGGAGAGTGGGTGAGCTTCTCTAAGAGCTCCTTCACCGAAGCTCCGTCTGCAGATCTGCAGTGCAGGCGTACGCATGAGCCGGTGGATGACGAGCAGTGGAACTGTCCTGCCGGCAGCGTGATTCACGGCTGTGCCTGAAACCACTGCTTTAAACTCTGGTTCATTTGCACTTGGCGTAATCTTTTAATAATTAACACTTCGGAGGCATTTCCCACTTCTGGAATGGTCAAAAAAGTTTCAATAAAGTTTTTGTATTTTATATATATATTAGTGGTTGAGCAATATGGGTTTTTCAGTGGTCATTCATTGCCAATATTGATAACAGAAGGGTGGCCGATGGCTAATAATTAGCCATATGCTAGTGATATGGGCTAATACTGTCTGTTTCTTAACCAGTAGGGACACAATGAAGCAATAAAATAATCTCTTTAATGTAAATCTTTTTAACAAGTGCGGCGAGCAAAATTACATTTTGTGCATCACTTGGTTTCTTTTTCTGAGGCGTTGTGATTTGTCCCAATGTCCCGCCCACGGTGAAATTCCATTGGTTCAAACTCTGCACCACATTACTGCATATTATATGTTCTCATTGGCTATAATTGTGCTGTGCAGCTATTTTGTTTTCAACGTGAACAAATTGTTTGTTGCTGGATATTTGTCTCCTGTGGTGTAAGGCTCATAACATTTAATTCAGAGGTGATGTACACTTAATTAAATTAATGAATTTAAACTTTTTTTTTACACAGTATATACTAAAAAAAAATATATATATTTAATGGCATTATCCATCAACAAGAGTTTAGGCACATTTTGCTAAATACTGTTAATTAGACAATCTCAAAATAAGCAAATATCGTCCGATTAGCATTAATGTCTATTGATTCATGGTAATCCATGTATTTAATGAATAGCAGGAAATTAACAACAAGTCATAACAAACCCCTGTAAGCAAAAGAGTGTCATTCTGATCTAAACAGTTAAATATGGCAAAGAAATAAAAATTAACAATTTTAGTAACAATTCATAATAAATCCCTGTAAGAAAAAAAGAGTGCCATTCAGGTATATAAATAAAGAAATAAAAGTGCAAACCTTGATTTTATGCAATGTATATTTTTATTGTTTATATTATATTATAACTATAATATAAACGATAAAATATACAATGCATTAAGTGAATGTGAATTGATAACAAACCCCTGTAAGGAAGTGTTATTCTGTTGTGTGTGTGTATATATATATATACAACACAACAGAACGACACTTGCTTTATATAATGTGTGTGTGTGTGTGTGTATATATTTTTATATATATATATATATATATATATATATATATATATATATATATATATATATATATATACTATGTGTATATATGTATATATACTGTATAAATAAATATATATATATATATATATATATATATATATATATATATATACAGTAAAATAGAAATAATTGCAATAAGTGAAATTATAATTTAATATAAACATTAATAAATCTTCGCTTTTAATGGAGATGAACAGACAAACCAGTTATCAGAGTGCCATTATGGTGTGTGTGTGTGAGTGTGAGTGTGAGGGAGTGAGTGAGTGAGTGATTGTGTGTGTGTGTGTGTGTGTGTGTGAGAGAGAGAGAGTGAGTGAGTGTGTGTGTGTGATACAAAGCAAGTAAAGTAGGTGGACACTTAATGAAAGCACGCAATAAGTGTATATGATGGTTGTGATGATGAAGAGCTGCAGCAGTGACTGAGGCATTTCATTCTCATCTGCGAGTGTGTCAGTGCAGAAACATGGGGGAGGCTGAGACTGTGCCATCCGACGAAAAACAAGCAGAAACCGGGATCTGTACCGCCGATGAATCGATAGTATGGAGTCAAGAAGTAGAAGTGTGTCTTTTTCACGCCATGTTGGGTCACAAACCCGTAGGTAAGATGAATTTATTTGTGAGTGATGTGAATAACAGGCCCGATCTCTGTGTATGGACCTCAGGCGTGAAACAACGTAACATCATAAATAAGGACCATGTGCTCCTTTTTTGTCTTTTAAAGATCTAAAATCGATAATGCGGTTTTTTTTACAACACCATACATATTGTAAAATACTGATAAAGCATTTTAGTTAATCTAAGGGTTTTAGTGATCTTTAGCTTTATCGAGTCCAATCGCTAATTGTTTAAGACAATTTAAAATAACGATTACATGTACGACGGCTTTTTTTATTGTAGAGAATTATAGAATTTGATTATTTAATATAATGAATAATACTGTGTTTACGGAGGCAATTGACTAGTTTATATCTGTTGACATGTTAGCAAACGTTAGCGCGGCTGCTAACTAGCATGATAGCATAATGGCTAGGCTAATCTACATCAACACAAAGGTGTTTTCTGTGCTGGAAGGTAAGTGTCTTTTGGGAAACTGTCTCTTGTCTTCAGGAGTGAATCGTCATTTCCACATGATCTGTATTCGTGATAAGTTCAGTCAGAACATCGGCAGACAGGTGTCGTCTAAAGTCATCTGGGATCACCTGAGCACCATGTATGACATGCAAGCACTGGTAAGAGACAACTCAACTATTTTATGAGATTCATTCAATGCATGCAATGTACATTATCATAATAAAATGTCATATATTATATATGGGATCCAAAAGTTCAAATCCGGGATTCACAGTAGAAATATTACATTATTTCCTAAACCTGGAATTGAAGTTGTAGGGCTTTTAAAACAATGAAACGTTATGTAACCAGATCACTGATCAAATAAACACATTTATGATAGTCAGATGTCCAAATACTAGGATGTTTATGTTATTGTTGAAGCTTCTATTCAGCTTCTCATAGTTTTGTGTGAGATATAGCTATAGCTTCTATAATTCAATTATCTCTTACATATATACATATAATATAAGGTCTAAAATGATCACAAAATAAACCCTGGCAGGGTGATCAGGACCCTGACCATAGGCAAAGTGTGAGGGGCTGTAATATGTTCAATTAAAATGGCAAAATTTCATAAGTTGCGTAGTTCACATCATAGTCTTTTACTGTCGGTCACTGAACATTTCTATCATAAAACAGTTGTCTAATACTTAAATCTACTTGCATCTTTCCTTAAACTCACATTGCGTTGTTACAGTGACCGTAAGATATTAAGATATTACCCGCCGCCTTTGATTGGCCATCTCGATCATTTTGACGAGCGCTGTTTTAGACCGCTGAGGCAGAGCAGCCTAAAAATTGAACTTCCAAGACTTTTTGTCTAACAACAAACAGCTTCACTCCTTCTACACTAACATAAGATAAGACAGATAAAATGAGAGAATATTAATTGTTTCATTTTTTTATTGCTGCAATTTCCACTGAGGAAAAAATAACATTTACTACTATAAATTACTCAAAGCTAATCAGTAAATTACATTTTGTTGCTGCAGCATGAATCAGAAATACTCCCGTTTCCAAACTCAGAAAAGAGCTTTGTGCTGCCTGAAGAGATCATACAGGATGTCAAGGAAGGTGAGCTGCTCTTCGTTTCTGTGTTGTGATCCTCCACAGTTGATCTGTTTGGTTTTACTGTTTATTAAAAGCTCTTTATGTCACTGCGCAGGTAAAGTGGGATCAGAAGATGACGTGAAGGAGGAGTTTAAAGAAGAGAGCGACCCGCCTGCAACCCATGAAGAAGGTTCTCTCCTCCTTCACTCTCTTTATTTCTCTCATCTACTCACCCCTTTCTTTTTCCTTTCCTTCTCTCTCTCTTTCTTTTTGACGTAAAACGTCTATTAAAACCTGCGTCATTGCATCACTTTTTTTCTGGATCGTTCTCCCGTTGGCGTGAAGCTCAGCGTGGCTCACACTGGTCATTTGTGTCTCATTTTCAAAGGTCTGGGTCCCAGTATGGCTGGCCAGGATTTTGCGAGGTATGGACGGAAGAAAACGTTTCGCTCTGTTCCAAAACTGCAGCTTGAGCTCAATACAGACCAGCTCATTACCAGAGGCCTCTGTAGACAGCCTTCAGAGACCTCTGACCATGTGCGTCTTTCTATTCGTCTTTCTTTCGCTGTCCTTCTTTCTCTTTCTCTTTTGTCTTTTTTTATGTGTTCTGCGCACCCTAGCTTGTTGTTGTTGTTCTCTGTGTGTATGGGGGGCATGAAGCATGGCATGTTGAGGGTTTGCTTTGACAGGTTTGTTGAACAGCAACCGCTATATACTGTATGATAATGAAATAACTTGCAGAAAGGTTCACCAGTTTTTCAAATATTTCTGGTAGCAAGGTTGAAGAAATAATACACATGCTTTCGACCTTCAATTTGAAAATTGTTAGTTGTTGAAGCAGACAGTAAAATGTGGTTATTAAACATAATTCTAGGCTTTAAAAGAGTCACAGATACAAGTTCTGTTCCAAAACTAGGTGTTTCCCCCATTCTTATAGCCTACATAGCCAGGAGGCAGCATTACTAACTTTATAAGTGACTGATTTGGAACCCTCTACTTTGGCAGCAACATACAAGTAGCACAATCAAAGCGCACTCAACTCAATTTCAGTAGTGTTGTGTTAGCATGTTGCGAAGCTAACAACACCATAAGCTATTTTCTTGAAGAGATTATTATATTTAGAAAGTCAGCACATTCTTGGATCTTGAGTTTCAGTTGGTTCAGAAAAAGAAAAGAAAAACTTATTCTTAAAGGAATAGTTCACTCAAAAATTAAAATGATCCCTTAATTTACTCGCCCTAAAGCCACCCTAGAACTATTCTTTCCCAGATTTGTAATGGCATTGACTAGTGCCCAAGGAGAGCCTGGATATTATTTAATATCGTTTGATGAAAAGAAAGTCATATACACCTTAGGGCTGTCACTTTTGAGAAAAATCTAATTCGAACGGATATCGAATATCAAGCAATGTATTCGAATATATTCGAATATCTACGAGCGCCCCCCACCCCCACCAAAAAACCCCCCAAAAAAACACCGTAACGGAGATCACACATTTATTAACAGTCTGACAGTCATAAACAGGACTCAGGCCTGTCTGAACTTTTTTTTTTTTTACTGAATGTTTTAAACAGCAAGTTATCAACTTAATCTATATGAAGTGCCACTATGCATAGCCAATCACAAAATTAGGCTACATATGGGAAAAAACTGAAGCGGAACAGCACGGCACAAACAATAACGTGACAACTTAAACAGCAGCAGGAGTAAGGCCTATATAGCCTAACCTAATTCATTTCTTAATATTGTTTGCTAGAAACACCAATTTATCAACTTGATCTGGATCAAGTGCGGCTCTCTTTTTATTGACGATGTTCCCCGCGGTGGAGAACACGCGCTCGGAGCGCGCACACGTGCCTGGCACACACAGGTATTTGCGCGTCTTTACATGAACCCTTATAATCGGATTGACGGCTCAATCGGACTAAAAAACCTTCATGTAAACACCTTAATCGATCCGATGGTTTACTCCTTTTGTAATCCGATCGAGAGAACATGTAAACACTTGATCGGATTGAAAACCGAAACTAAAAGGACTGCGCATGTGCAATGACGTATTACGCACGGAGCGAGCTGTTCTTCCTGTTGAATAAAGTGTCATCAGAGAATAAATGAGTGTTCCGTTATTGAAAAAATCTCATTTCACTCAGCGTCTGTGAAGTGGAGCAGAACAACATCCCACCAGTACTTGTTTCAGATTCTCATCCACAGACGACTGGTTTTGGGCGCGGGGTTTTATACTCCGTGATCAATATAAGCAGCACGGCAAATCATGCTCATCGTCTCCAAATCATGACCAGAAACGGATAAATAATAAGTCTGCTGTTTAAAACAAATAAAGAACCAATAGAGGAGAATAGTTATGCGCGAACAGCGGCATATTCGTGCAGTGTGCGCATGTCAAAAAATCAATTCCGATTTGAATGTGACATATAACCACATTACTTTATGTATCGTTCATGTAAACACCGTGTTCGGATTCATCAATCGGATTGTCCATTTCCAGACACTAATTTTTAGATGAGTTGGGGTAGAAATTATCCGCTCAGGCTGGCCGTTCTGTGCGTTATCTTCCATTTTCAAAACAGGGTGGCTATTGGCTATTATTCGCTTGATTTGGTCATGAGCTTACGCTACAATACGTTTAGAGTGCCCGCTACTGGATGAGATGGCAAACAATAAAATAAAAAACAAACGCGCTAAACATGGCACTTTAAAAACCGGTTAGTTTATTTATAGTTCGATTACGGATATTTCACGTCATGTTCGAATGCATATTAGAATATCGAATAAAAAGTGACAGCCCTAATACACCTAGGATGGCTCGAGGGTGATAAATTATCGGATCATTTTCATTGTTTGGTGATCTAACCCTTTAAGAAGGCAAATTGTACTGTCATTTCAAAATGCGTTAAGAACCCTCTACATAGGTAACGACATACAAATAACACATTCAAAGAGTAAAATAATGTTGCATTAGCATATTGCTAAGCTAACAACACAATAAGGTAATTAGCATTAGGCACGTTCACACCGCGTTGCACACTCGTAATTACAAGATTCTGACTTCATTCTACCTTGTAGAATTCTGAATTTTCTGAGAGCACCAACTTCAATCACATGACCCCTACAGCATCGTGTGAAAACACTCAAAAAGACTGACTCCAGCAGTAAATTCGTTTTTTTATCTATTCATTTTATTAAATTTATATACAAACAATAAACAGATTGAAGTCTCATAAAAGAGTATATATGGTCAGGGTCATATATAGGGTCACTCAGAACATCCAAACAAAGCGAGCTGGACTAATATATCTTCTCCAAAAACATTTGAGTACCACTGAAAAATATTCTTCCAAAACTCAGAAATCTCAAACAAAAAGTATGAGCATGCGTCCTATCAGAGCTCTTGCATCTATCACATAATGGGGGAACTGAAGGTTGCATTTTATTGAGTTTAGTTTTGGGATAGTCTAACCTATGCAATACTTTAAACTAGGGGTGGAACGGTACATGTATTCGTATTGAACCGAAACGGTATGGGCGTCACGGTTCGGTGCACGAATTTACACGGAGAATACACGGTATAAAAATAAATAAAACTCGCGTGCAAATTAATTAATGTAATGCGGAACTACTGTTAGATACGCGGGCTCTTTAGGGACACATAATCTGTACCATCGGCTAGCTCTGAACGCGCGTTCACGTTGGACTAGCGTCAAACTAGACACCATAGACACGAGTTTGACGCTCTATTCGCGTTTGGTGTGACCGCATAATGGGCAAACATATCGCAAGGTCTTTTTGCCTTCTTATTAATTTAATTAATAAACTAATTATATAAAACTATTGTCAGTGGACTACAAATAAACTGGTTCTATGCCTTTAATAATAAAACTTATTTAAAAAATACAATGCCTTCTGCATTTTTGTTTTGCTTTTCCCTCCATTGTACCGAAATCGTACCGAACCGTGATGTCTGAACCGAGGTATGAACCGAACCGTGACTTCTGTGTACCGTTCCACTCCTACTTTAAACTGTATAAGTTGTAATCTTGCATTTAATAGAGCAGGTATGAATTCGCTTCAGTCCTTCTTCCCAAATCTTGTTTGAGATATTAATTCCAGTATCGTTTTCCCATGCTACTTTGAGGTGATCTGAAGACACTGCAAAATAAGAAACAAGCCACGTCATCAAATGTTTAGTCATAGGAGGTTGACCCAAAAGATCATACATATAATGATCCCGAGGCAATTCCTGAAACTCAGTAAAATAATGTTTTATGTAGTGGTGCACCTGTAGATATTGGAAAAATTGTGATTGGGAAAGATCAAAGGTTTTAAACAAGTGTTCAAAAGTGGAAAATTTTCCCATCTATATAAAAGTCCTTAACCTTGGTCAGACCTTTGCCTCTCCACAGTGAAAAAAAACCTAATCCGACTTGCCAGGCAAAAAAAATGATGATTATCACAAATGGGCTGGAGCACCGAAGGACGTGTAATTTTCAACATGGTCTTCAATTGATTCAAAATTCGATGTAAGATACAGGGTTAGAGCAGCTTGGGAGCTACCAACAACTGACCGAGCCTCCATGTACAGCCACTTGGGATGCATGTCCGTCAAGTTATCGGCAGCTTGATCGCTAATCCGCCGGAACATCTTAGCCCTGGCATTAGCAGCCCAATAATAACGACAGAAAACCGGTAGCGCTAGGCCACCCAACTCTTTCGGCTTCTGCAAATGGGCCTTAGAAATTCTATGCGCTTTATAGCCCCAAATAAATGGCAAAATGACTTAATTGTTTAAAAAAAGAATGTGGCAAATATACAGTATAGGCAGGGTCTGAAAAAGATAAACAAAGCGAGGCAAAGAGACCATTTTAATAGCATTAAAGATAACAGAAGAACCCTCCATTTATCAATGTATATTTTAAGCTTATTTATGACTTCTCTGAAATTTTGACTGAAAATGTTTAACATTTTTAGGAAAGACTAACCCTAAATAAGTAAACAACGTTGTTTCTGTGCTCAGAAACTGAGCATCCAGTCCTTCACCCAAGGGCATGAATACACTCTTCTCCCAATTAACAGAATAACCAGAAAAAGAGCCAGAAACGCAGATTCATATGCATTATGACCTCTTGACACTACTTTACATGTTTCCCACAGACAAGAGTCTGAAACATCCCTCTTGTCGTTAGTCTCCAAAAATTGGCTTAAACATATAAGACTGAAACTGTTTATTCATTAATTATTTAAGATTGAAATGCCAACAATACTCCTCCTTTGGTAGCACAATTTTCAGACCCATAGAAATAGGGCAATGATCAGAAATGAGAATATTATGATATTTGGTCACCCCCTGAATGACTTTGGAGTCAAGTAATGAATACGTGTATAGGATTTATGAACATGGGGAAACGAAGAATAATCACGAGCAGTCGGGTTAAGTAATCTCCATATATCCATTATCCACAAGATCCATGGATTCGATCACTTATTTAAAACACCAACTGACTGATAATTACAGTAATTATGACACGGGGTGAATGGGCACAAAACAATACACAAAAACATAGGGTACAATCTTGAATGGGAATAAAACCATTACCATTTTTTTTTCTCTTAGTCCACTATCTAGGATATTTTTTTCACAGAGCTCATTGCATTCTGGGATTGCATTTTTAGATTAGAGAAATATGATTTTCCAAACTAGAAATGTGAATATTATGGAAATGAAGTTGAAGTGTGTCATTTCTGTGCCACTAGCATCACCAAACTGTATTGCAAAATGAATGCTTTTCTGCAGTTTTCCCTCTGTCTACCATTGTTTGGACAAACAGGTTGTTCTGCAACTATTGGTTAAACTAATGTCAGGCTTCATTTAGTGTAGTCTAATGGTGCAGAAATTACATACAACATTTTTTAATTAGGATAGAAAATTGAAAACTTATTTTGTTTCACTTTATTTTAAGGTGTCCTTACTAATTATACATTTAAGTACTTAGTAATAATAATTAACTACATGCACTTTTTGTAGGGTTAGAGATTGGTTTAGGGTAGCTGCATGTAATTATGCATAATTTACTGCTAAAACTACAGCGAGTACATGTGACGTGTTACAAGGACACTGTAAAACAAAGTGTTACCTTTTTTATTTTGTATTATTGTGTTGTTAATCTGTTTTTTCTTTGTGTTCCATTATCCCACCCTTTTTTTTTCCCGTTTCATCCTTCCCTTCTCCCTTCGTCAGGCAGCAATTCCTCCGTGAAGATGTCAGAGAGGTCGGGCAGCGGGCGCGAGAAAGAGAGAGATCGGGCCGAGAGGGGGGGCTCCGGTGAGACGGGCAGCGGGTCGAAAGAATCAGCCGGGGAAAAGAGAAAGAGGAGCCGAGCCGTGGAGAAGGTGATGAACTCCAGCAACCCCTCCAGCCCTGGAGGAGCCAAGCGCCGCAGGACGTAGCCGCAGCTTGCAGCAGGAGGACTTGGGACATCAGATGTTTGAAAAGAACTGACTGAGAAAGGCGTAGCTAATATCGGTCACGCTAGAGTCAATGTGAAAGTGAAATGACATGACGTGCAGGGGATGTGGTATGTTCGTGTGCGTTATCTGCAGTCCAGGGGTTCACTGCGAGGCGTTCCTGTGCTTTAAGCGTTCTGAGCTGTTCAGACAGAGACGGCAGAAATATAGAGGAAGGACAGTCTTTGGTGGTTGTGTAGGATCAGACTAGACTGATGGGGAAAGTATGAAAAACTAATAAGCTTTCCTCTGCTGAGTTTGGAAACATTACAGCAACTTTTTTTTTTTTTTTTTTAAGGGAAAAAAAAAACGTTTCTGGGAATTTTAAGCGGTTGCTTTATTTTATTTTTGTCCAAGCCAACGTTTTTTGAGATGGACCTGAGAATCAACTAGTTTGTTGTGTGATGTATTAGGACTTGCACTGCAAATAAGTTGAGCTAAACGTCTGTTATTAACTGTAAGAAATAAGCTGATTCTATTAGACGGTCATTGATCAAATGCTTAGGAAATAGTTATGATATTTACACTGTTTCTGAGTCATGCTTGATTGAATTATTTGACCGTATGTATGTTGAGCGCATCAGGAGTTTGTCCCTGATTAAAAATTTGACTGAACAATGTTGGTCTGATTTGAATTCTTAATTCCCATTTCTCAGCCTGAGCCATATAGAAAAAAATCTTAACTCATGATGCCAAAAGTTTTTTTTACAAAAAATTTAACTATCTGGGGGTGCTTCATGGAACACTGGCTTCTCTTTCCTGTCAACAGATTATACTTAAACTTCCATTCGAAAGTTTTTTTTTTTTTTTTATGAAATTAATACTTTTATTCCGCAAGGGCACACTAATTATTTTTTATCAGATTTTTTTATGACAGTGAAGACTTTTACATTGTTACAAGTACAACAGATTCCGATTTCGAATAAATGCTGTTTTTATTCATCAAAGAATCCTGAAAAATATCAGGATTCCACAAGAAGTTTCCACAAATATTAAGCAGTGCAACTGTTTTCAACATTGATTATAATAATAAATGTTTCTTAAGCATCAAATTATAATCATTTCTGAAGGATCGTGGTCTGTAGAAGTGGCAAAATGAAGTCTGAGAGAGTAAACTTAATGTTTTCTACTGTGATCTGCTTGTTTTTTTTTCAGATGACCAAAATGCACATTAAATTAAAGTACCTGTACAAAATGAGCATAATAATATACTTCATAGATGAATGAAGTTTAGTAGGAAATTATCATAGGAATAATGTTGTTCTAACTAATCATTGAAATCGTTTAAACGCTGTTCCATCTAGAATAACCTGGTAATAAACAATGTCAATGATAATACAAACAAAATTATATTACGAATTTGTATTGACGTGTCATATTTCAAACGCGCATTCAGACCCACATAGCGAACCAATCCGATTCTTCTCCAGCAGGAGATAATTCAGGAGATCATGCTGAGTCACTGAACACTGCTCTATTCCACTGGTTCCTCCATCTCTCCTACTCTTCCTCTCAGCTTGTTTCTGCTGCTGTTGCACCTGTCTCACTGCAGTCCCTCATCACCACCAGCCTCCCCCCCACTTTGAGTGCCGCATTGCTGTATCAAAGTGGGGTGAGTTGATTACGCACACGGACTTGGACTGTACCGCCACCTTTGCAGGAGCACAGACTGTCAGTTTGCTGAGGGGAGAACAGGGTCCGTCTGTCAACGGCAGGTAAGAGGCCACAAACATCTTCCTGCTGATAGACTTTAACTACTCATAACAGATGACAGCTTTTTTCTGTTCTGTGTTTTTATTTTGTACTTCCCTGATGAAGCTATTTGACATGATGTTTACTTGTCATTTGATGTATGTAATCAAGACAAATTGACACATTCTGTTCAAAAGTTAACATACCCCTGCATCTTAATTTCATGTTGTTTCCTTCAGCATCAAAGACTTGGCTTTTGTGATAGTTGCGCATGAGTCCCCGGTTTGTCCTTAGCAGTGAAGCTACCCTCTGTTTTTGACAAGAAGCCTGAAAGTTATTTGCATATTCTGCACATTTGAGTTCTTCCCCACAATGGTGTGATTTAAAACACCCTGCTTGACACTACAATAATTGTTGTAGATGATAAATATATCTTGAGAAAAAAGGGTATGTCCATATATATACTTGTATGAAAAAGAGTTTTGAAAATGATAGGAGATAGTATTTTAGGATTCTTTGGTCTGAATAATAATAAAAAATGTTTTGAGATTGTAATTTTGCAAGGTTGTGATCTCTTGGTAAACTATTGATCTCATTTAATGAGATCAAAGTCATCGGTCATATGTTATTGGTCAGAAATTACCTTGAATGGCTTTGCTTTGAAGACTGTCTAATACTGAATTGTGTTCCAGGATGAAAGTACATGTTTGTGTCTTTGTGTACAAATGTTCTTTGCATCGCTTGCTACGGCTGTAGACAGAAGAAAGCTCCACCAGTTCCCATCCTTTATTAGCCCTGTCATCATGGGGAAAGAGAAGATCCACATCAACATTGTGGTCATCGGCCATGTTGACTCTGGAAAGTCAACCACCACTGGCCATCTCATCTATAAATGTGGAGGAATTGATAAAAGAACTATTGAGAAGTTTGAAAAAGAGGCTGCTGAGGTAGGTGAGCAGAATCTCAAGAGTTTTTCTCAGGAATTTGAGTCAAATTGCTGTACGAAGTTGGTAAAGTGATAAACATTGATCAAGGGAAAACCAGGAGTTCAATTGCACCTTTCATTAAAATGTAAGTGAACTCACCGGCATAGCCACGTTCTGAGAATTGTGGTCTGTGCTGAATGATGGGTAACTCCAACCCACTTACAGTGTGTATTGTAAGACTCTCATCATGCATAACACTATGCCTTCATCTCCGCTCATGCACTGGAGAGTAGAGGGAGACTTGCTGTATGATTACATTAAGACATTTACTCATTTTAAGATGCCATTGGAGATTAAAAGGAAAAAATTGATTTTTGGAGCAAGCAGAACCATTAGTTAGGCCCTGCACTTCTGTCTACTTGACACACACTAGACTGTGAGAATGAGGCCTGAGTAAAGTGCAATCCCAATGGGTCTGACACCTCACCTCTGTCTTTGAGGGTAACTTGTTCTACATACAGCAAAACGTAGGGGGTAAACCACTATGTAGGCGCAGAGAAGCCTGTTGGGTCTGTGTTATAGGTTTACCAAAGATTAGGTGCTTTAGTGACCTTGACTGAACATTGTCACCCTCAGGATGGGTTTTTACCTACAGTACAACAAGAATGGGCAACTCTGGTCCAGGAGGGCTTCTGTCCTGAGAAGTTTAGCTCCATTCCTTATCAAACACACCTGAATATTGTAATCTATATCTTCATAATTGCTTTAGAATTATAGGCAGGAGTGTTTGATTAGGGATGAAACTAAACATTGCAGAACTGTGGACCCCCAGGACCAAAGTTGCCCATCCCTGACCTACAAGCTTCCTTTTCAGAGCAGGACTGTGTTGGATTGTTGTGAAAACTGTTGAGCAATTTTTAAGAGTGAGAGTTGTCTGGCTGCTCAGGGGCACAAGGTATGGACCATTTTGGGATTTGAAATTACAACATTCCAGTTGTGAAAATTGTAAAGAAACTTATTACAAGGACAGTCAGAATGGCACAATGTTGAGGCATAGCGTATGGACCCTTATGGGATTTAAACCTACAACCTTCTGTTGTCAAAATTAAGAGATTACAAGGACAGTCAGCTGGAGTAGGTGAATTACTGAATGACACAATGTTGAGGCATAGCGTTGAGGCACATGTGACTTAAACCTACAACCTTCCGTTGTGAAAATTGTTACATGATTTATTATTGGGATAGATCTCTGGAGTAAGTGCCAAGCTCAAGGGCACAATATTGAGGCATAATGTAAGATCATTAGCAAGATTTGAACCTAAACCGTCCAATTGACAGTTCAGGGTTCACAGGTTACAAGAGTGAAATGTTTCTCTACTTGGGGAAAAAGCGGGGTTTAGAACAATGATAACCCGGGATTAAGCACAATTTGAAGTTCCCAATGAGCTTTCATAGGGCTACAATGAGCACTTCAGAGGAAAAACAAGTTACCGGAGTTCCAGTAAGCCAGGCACTGGAAATAAACCTTTAATAGATATTGAATAAGCTTCATATTTCGTATCATCTCCTGCCTACAACCACTTAGATGTGTAAGGGGTATTTATTTATTATTCTAGCCAGTTGTGAGGACACAGTGAAGGGATTTTTCCCTTTTTACCCTCACATATTTTTGTTTTGGCAGATGGGAAAAGGTTCCTTTAAGTACGCCTGGGTTCTGGACAAGTTGAAGGCAGAGAGAGAGAGAGGAATTACCATAGACATCTCACTCTGGAAGTTTGAGACCACCAAGTACTACATAACTATAATAGATGCTCCAGGACACAGAGACTTCATCAAGAACATGATCACTGGGACGTCTCAGGTAGTGACAGTTCTGACTCAATTACAAGAATGTACAAGAATAGTGATGCTTGGTGAGAACATCCCTACCTAATGCATAGATTCTCCAAAGATTCTTCAAAATTTTCTCTCCTACATATACCAAATATGATGGAAAATGGGTTTGGATGGGAATTTTCATTTGTAGGTGAACTATGTCTGTAGACTGTGATCCATGCAAAAGTTAATTGTGGATCTCATCCTTTCTCTCCCAGGCAGATTGTGCTGTTCTAATTGTTGCAGCTGGAGTGGGTGAATTTGAGGCGGGCATCTCTAAAAATGGGCAAACGAGGGAACACGCCCTGCTGGCCTACACACTGGGCGTCAAGCAGCTGATTGTAGCCGTCAACAAGATGGACTCCACTGAGCCGTCCTACAGTGAGAAACGCTATGATGAGATTGTTAAAGAAGTCAGTGCCTACATAAAAAAGATCGGTTATAGCCCAGCCTCCGTACCCTTCGTCCCGATTTCAGGCTGGCATGGCGACAACATGCTGGAACCGTCTTCTAATGTGAGTCACCTTGGCATGTGTGTGTTTGTGTTTGTTTTCTACAAAGACTACATACCATACAGCACTTTTCAATTAAACTATTGGCACAATGCTAGTGATTTGATTAATAAAATCGTCTCATTTGTGCTGTGCAGATGCCGTGGTTTAAAGGCTGGAAGCTGGACAGGAAGGAGCAGCATGCCAGTGGCGTTACTCTACTGGAAGCTCTCGATACCATCATGCCTCCAACACGCCCCACTGACAAACCCTTACGTCTACCCCTACAAGACGTCTACAAGATCGGAGGTGGGATTAACCCACTCAAATCAAAACCACATTTTATGGGGTGATGTCATTTTTAAGATCAGCTTGTGGTTATATTTTGAGTTTAGAAAGCTTTTGGCTCGCTACGCCACTGTGTTTTCAGAACATGCTTATTCAAAGATGTCTTTTCTCCTCAGGTATAGGGACCGTCCCGGTGGGCAGGGTGGAGACGGGTATCATGCGGCCAAGTATGGTGGTGACCTTTGCCCCAGTCAATATCACTACAGAGGTGAAGTCGGTAGAAATGCATCATGAGTCTCTGAACGAAGCTCTGCCGGGAGACAATGTGGGCTTTAACGTGAAGAACGTGTCTGTAAAAGACATACGAAGAGGTAACGTGTGTGGGGATAGTAAGTCAGACCCGCCCCAGGAAGCATCAGGGTTTACAGCACAGGTGGGACAACACTCTTTGTCAGCTTGTTTGTTTATCTTGATATATTTCTTGATATCTAGATTTTTGTTCTCTCTCTCTCTCTCTCTCTCTCTCTCTCTCTCTATTAGGTCATCATTTTGAATCACCCAGGTCAAATCAGTGCAGGTTACTCTCCTGTCATAGATTGTCACACCGCTCACATTGCCTGTAAGTTTGCTGAGCTTAAGGAGAAGATTGATCGCCGTTCAGGCAAGAAGCTGGAAGACAACCCCAAAAACCTGAAGTCTGGAGATGCCGCCATTGTGGACATGATCCCAGGAAAACCAATGTGTGTTGAGAGCTTCTCCCAGTATCCTCCACTGGGTATGTGTCCGGTTCCAAACCTTACAGTAAATACTTATGAATCACAGTGTACTTTGCTTTTGTTTTCTATATTTTGCTTTGCTTTTGTTTTGCTTTCTTTTATGTTTTGTTTAGTTTTTATTTGTTTTGCTTTGCTTTTTTTTTGTTTTAGTTTATCTGTCTGTAGTTTTGTGTTTCTTTTATTTTCTTTGATGTTTTGCTTTGCTTTTTGTTTAGCTTTTTTTATTTGTTTTCCCTTGCTTTCCTACTGTCTTTAGTTTTGTTTTGCTTTTATTTTATTTGTTTGGATTTGCTTTCTTTCATGGTTTGTTTTGCTTGACTTATTTTTCAGCATTTCTAACAATATGAATATATTTCTGGGGCTGCTTTATTTTAATCATGGTAAGATAGACGGGGTTGAAAATATTAATGGAAATTAGCTTAACTGAGGCATGTAACAGCTACAAAAAAAAAAAAAAACGCCAGTGAAAGAAGGGATCGAATAAGTTATTTTAACATAAAAAACATCACTTAAAATGGCTGTTGCAATTTGTATTAAGTCTACACATAATAATGAGGAGATATAATAAAACCTTGTGCATAGATTGTCACACTGCTCAAAAACTCTGCTAATTAGTTTTTTCCATGCCTGGTAAAGCAATTTCTATATCTGAGGGCTTTATAAAAAAAGACATGATCCATTTTTGTTAAAGAAACAAGCAAACCGCATTTAGGTTTGTCATACTTATTTGGAATTGGCGTCTCAGGCTTACATTACCGTTGGTCACTCAGTCTCATGATTAATGAGATTTACTGCAATCGTTGTCAGGTTAAAGGTCTGACTCATCAGTGATGTGAGCCTCCACATCTTCCTTTCGAAAACATCAGTTCATGATGTTCATGTTTCTCTCTCTGGATTACATTTCCTCTGATTCTGCAATTCCACTGAAACTGGTTATTAGGCTTGTTTCATTATACTGTCTCGCATCACTTTTGACCTGCTGCGATATCATATTTATTGCATCTTGTTCTCATTATTTTTTCCCCCTAAAATCTTATAGCATATCTTGTTTCTGTAATGCACAATCCTGATAGATAGCTGTGATTGGGTTGAAGTTTAGTCAGCTCACACACACACACCACTAGGCCTTTCATCAATTTTCATACAAAAATATTTTTTGTTTTTGTGTTGTCCTAGGACGTTTTGCTGTCAGAGATATGAGACAGACTGTTGCAGTCGGTGTCATAAAAAGCGTGGAAAAGAAGATCGGCGGCAGTGGGAAAGTGACTAAATCGGCCCAGAAAGCTCAAAAATCTGGCAAATGAATCTGAATCTCCCAATTACATTGTCACCTCGGGCCTCATCTGGGCATGCTCAGTCTTTTTCCCCCGTGTGCTTGAAATATATGCTTGAAACAACTAGAGTTTGATCAACTGAAGGAAATAATGAAAGACTAACATAATCACATTTTGAATGGTTGCACTGTATATTCACTTTAATAGCAGACCCGTACACACGTTGCATGGATGTCTGTCTGGATATATGCACGGCATCTATTAAATGAATGTAGCTGGTATTGCTGAGTAATGCGTGAGTGTGTTTGGTGTGTGTGTGTGTGTGTGTGTGTTGTGTAAAGAAATCAGTGGAAAACTACACTTTGACCTATAATGATTAAGATGTCCAAAGGAAATAAACTGCTGAAGTTTTGTAAAGTTTATAACTAAGCACTGATGAAAAGCTAATCAATCCAAAGCACCATTTGTCTCCTTTCAGACCATTGCAGTCAAAACCTATGATGAATAAATAAAATGTTTCCAAAGTACATGAGTTTATAAATTAAATGTGTTTTTATTGTCTCTGATGAGAAGAACATTTTAATCAGATGTTAGTTTCTCATAGTTTCACATTCTTATTAGTTAATTTGGTTGTTTAATGCATAAGAGAGATAAGGAAGAGACCTTCAGGTCTGGTTGCTGTCTGCAAGGAAGAGCTTTGAGCTAAGATTTGAGACTAAGTTTTACTGTGTCCTTTGGGCGTAACTACAGCGGAAACAGGGCCGCCAGATGAAGGATGCAAACAAACTCTGGGATGGACTGAGATAAGTGGCTGTTTATATAGAAATAGGCCCGGTTTCACGGACAGGGCTAGACTAAGCCAGGATTAGGCCTTAGTTCAATTAGGACATTTAAGTCGCTTTTATCGACATGCCTTATACAAAAACATTACTGGTGTGCATCTTGAGACAAAACAATGGCACTGACATTAAAGTTGACACAAAAAGTTGCTTTCAGTTAAAGCAGCTCAAACATGCATTTTAGTCTGGGACCAGACTCAAGCCTTGTCTGTGAAACCTGGGGAAAGTGTTTTAATGGGGGGAAAAATCAAAGATTGTTTAAGTAAATTTAGTGTTTTGCATGATCATCATTTGGAGTCTTAGTGTTATGATTTTGGTCTTAAGACCACATTATAACTTTGGTCTATAGGCCTGGGACTCATTTATTTGTCTTTGTTTGAGTCTTCAATGTAAAAAAAAAAAAAAAAAAGTTTCCGCCTTAAATTTTTAGGTACAATCAACTTGGATGTTTAAGTCATTTCTACTTAAATTACATTACACTGTCTTAAAAAAAAACCTAGGCTTAACTTATTTTGAAGAGTTAATGTAATGTAAAACTTATTTTGTCACAACTTATTGATCATATAATTTTTTTCAGTGTTAAAACAAAGCTTTCTTTATATTTTATGGAAAATTTCATTAAAACTGACCAAAAAAATGGTTCTTGGACTTTGGACTAGATCTGGATTTTTGGGTCTTCATTTGGATGTAGTTATTGAGAGGATTAGGTCTGGGCCTGGGCTCCTATCTGCTCTTGATTCATAAGTAAACACCATTGCTGAGTATTTTCTCTTTAAAACTGCAGTGATCTAAAGACAGTTTTAAAAACGCGTTTTGAAATCGCCGGTGTTTCTGACGTCACAAACCAACTTGTAACCAATCACATCAATGTGCAGGGCTTTAGCATACCATTAGCTATGCTGCGAACCAGGGGGTCAAGAGAAGCCAGGTAATCCCGGTATATTCTTCTGTTGATATGAAAAATTGGGTAGATTTAGCAATATAGTGGTGGGTGTATGATGTATATTACGATGTTATGATCAAATATTCCTTTCTCCACTGACAATCTGATGATTGTTACTTAGCTGCCTGCCTGACTGAGATGGCGAACAGGTAACATATAGCAACACATTATTAGCTGTTTGATAACATAGTCAAGCAAAAGGCTAATCATATTAATTACCGTAATGTGTCCGACGTTGTGAAGAGCGATACCATTGTTTGTGCAGCGTTTACCTCAGTAAGTTGGCCCATTGAATCTCTGAGCTGGTGTGAGCAAGTGGAGGAGGCGGGGCTAATTAGCATATTCATGGATGTAGAGTTGCATTCAAGCTATTTTAAGGCATGAAGAAAAAAAATTCTCACAGGAAAAAACGTTTAAATATGTAATTTTGGTGATCAAAGACAAGTTTTAATGGATACAATTATTTACAGTGCTGGTATAGGTCATTGCATTCCTCAGTACAGCCACAAGAGGTCACTAGTGTACTTGCTTGAAGGTGACTGGCGCGAAATTGGTGGCTCTATCCCCACCCCCCCCCCCCCCCCCCCCATCTCTCTTTTATTAATAGGAATAGCGTCTTGACTTCTAGCTTAAATCAAAAACCCAAAGCGCTGAAACTCCATGGAGGGAAAATAGATTATAATGTTTGGGTTTTCAGTTTACTGAATTCTAAGGTTACTTCACAGAGTTCACAAGCCATTAATGTCACCCCCTCCCCCCAATTTTATTTAGCAATTCTAAGAACTTCAAAAACTTTTTAAATGCAAAAATACTCTTTAAAGTGTCAGGTTGTTTGGAGAAGTGCAGTCTGGTTAGGGTCTGCACACAGCTAGTGCACCATAATGGATTTAGTGACAGGGTTTTGTGCCTTGAAGCTTTCTGTCCTTTTCTCTTGTCACTATCGGTTCTTCGGAATTCCACTCACTGCTTTTTAAATGGAGTTTTAAATGAATCACAGCAGTTAATGGCAGTTGGCTCTTTGGCTGTTGTGGTATGAATAGCGATGGAGGCCAGAAGCAGTCTTTTGAAATGATAAGTGAAATAATTACGTTGAGTGAGTAAATGCCCGCAGAAGGGCCGTGGGGTTGGGGTGTTGTGATAAATTAAATCGTCAGGCCTTTTGTCCAGCCTTTCAACTGAGGGACATGAATCATACCCCTGTTGAGTCCACAAAAACAGTCTCTGGGAAAGACTGGAATACTAACTTACTGCCTGCAACACAGTTTAAGCTCTGTTCCAAAAGCATCTGAGCTACCTAGCTAGACAGCATTGTATGGGCTTATAAGCAAACTACACTTTTCAGATATTGCTTTTTGACTAAAAACTCTAACGCAGGATCATGTGTCCTTCACAGAAAGATGATTTAAAAATGTAGGCTACTGCAACAAGCTCAGTGAAAAAAAAGATTGAAAGTAGACAGAAATGCAGATTACAAATACATTTCAATAATTACTTAATGGTACAATTACTATTTTACCCAGTGTTTCATTTCCTAGACATGTTTAGATACTTAGGTACTATTTATGTTAGGCCATCATTTTGTTAGCTTAGCAGCATGCCAATTATTGCCAATCTCTAATGGAATCAGCTGTACAAGCCTTTGTGTGTTTTGCAAGAGGGCCATTATTCTTTTATGCAAAGAAAAATATATTTCCTTAGCCTATATATGAATTATCAATATATTCAATTAATGTGTATTAAAAATATACAGACTAATAGCTAGCGTTTGTCTTAATGTATTACAATAATGATACATAAGGAATTGCTGCTTTTCATATTTTGGAAACTTATATATTGTAACGTATGTAATATTTTATTCAATAATACATTTCATAATATATAAAGGTACATGTGGTACAGTGTGTATACATATATTTGATACATATATTTTTTATCAATATAAATATATTTGATACATATATATATATATATATTCACATTAATATGGAAATATGTATATGCTACATACTGTATATGCACACAATTATGAAGAAATATATTTATTTTAAGTATTAGTTTTTAGTAATTTTAGTACTTTATTTCAGTTAGATGCCAAGACAACATTTATCATCTTGATATTTTATTTGAGCTTTAATTTAGTTAACAATAAAACACTGATTCTACTCTATATACAGAATTAGGAAGAGAAATGTCATTCTGAATTCAGCCAGTGCTCTCTCTTACTGCATATTTTGTAGTAGATAATGTGAATATTCCATGAGATTACAGTACAGTTTATATAGTTATACTACCAACTACATACAGTAATATGGAATTCATAAACGCCACTGGCCACATAGTAATGGGTAGACATGCATGGAGAGAGAATATACTTTACATCCAGAACGTGAAGACATGAACTGAAAACAACATCTCAAAAACTTTTGCCTTATGAATCCAAAATCCACAATAAGAAGTAAGACTAATATATCATTCTCAGGTGTGTGTTTACGCTTTTACAGTGAGGGAATTTGATAACAGGGCATGTAACCTTATCAGTATTCAGTGGTCTTCACTTTGCACTGACATTTACAGGAAGTAATTGGCTGTGGATTTCACAGAGACCTTGTTGACCTAAGGAATCCTTCACTTTTGTGGACAAAGGCCTGCTCAATCCTTGGGGATCGAGGCCAGCAAGAACAGCAACCTATAACAACTGACTTCTGCTCAGTAAATATGTGAACAGTACCAGAGAAACCCCACAGGTCTCTAACTGGAGATGTTTGAGCATAATTTTGTTCAATTCATTTCATCAAGGCACATCTTCCCATAAACTGGCTTTATTTAAGAGGACCCCATGATTAAGCACACATGGACAGTTGCATCGAAGATGGGAAAACTTGCATTATTGTTAATGGATTTGCACTGACACAGCTCAGTCTGACTTACTGCCAACACAGACAGACTTACACACTCTATTTACTTGCAGATGGATTCTGCAGACTTTTTTTTCCTTCTAAACCCTGCAGAATAGATTGAGCTGAGTGTACTAAACAATTATTGGGAGCTAAAAGCTATCACTTTGTTAAAGTCTGCTTGAAACGGAGGTTGCGATAGTCTTTTGTTCCCTATTGTGACGTATATTCGAGTGAGATGGAACAAGAAAAAGTGTGGGGCGGGACTTGATTTTTATCCATTGGGAATTGATTGGATGGTTGTGATTTGCTATTGGTTGATCTTATTTGAGTGACAGGTTGCCCCGCCCTCACGCCAGTTAACACATCATCAGAGAAGAGAAGATGTTTCGCTGTAAGAGGGAGGGGAATTTATTTTGATTAAAGATTAAGAGGGTACATGAATATAAAAATAAAATGTGCACAAATAAACTATTATAATGAATCCTGCAATATATAAAAAAATCAATTTTGATTTCATGGTGATTTTAAAGATGGCAGAGTTTTCTACAAAGTCCTGTGCCAGCATTTTATATGTGTGCCTGCTTTAATGGACAATGTTGGTCTGAAAAGCTTGTATTTTCTGCACAGTGTTCATGGATGGGCCACTATTCCATCCAGCAGACTCTTAACAAACGATCCAAATATACCAGACTGATAAATAATTGAGCGTGAGCTTTGAATAATTCAGCGCACATGTTAAAGTCTGGTCGCTGGGATGGTTTTGGCGAGTGGATGTAAAAGAGATAAATGTTTAGAAAGAAAAAACGAGGGCTCGGGTTTGAGCCTCAGAGAATTGTAGTACTAGACCTTTTGTCCTTCCACTCGGCAACAGATCTCATATGTATATGTTAAAATAAGAGCAAATGCCTGAAGAAGCAACGTCAAACCCTTTACAAGTAGCCACAAACTCTTTGCCTGATAATGATCAGCTTTTCTCCTTTGATGTTATTCGTTCTTCCTCAAACTTTTGGTGAGGATGTGCTTGTCTGAATGTTGTCTTAACTCACTGTGGAGAGGTCAGGGATGAACTTGCCATGAGCTTCCGGGGGGGTTGAGGAAGTCGTCTTGAAGTTAGCCTAGTTTTCAGCCCAGAATAACACAGTGGTCATCACTCAGTCTGCTAAGAATAGCGACGGATGAGAGAGGCTCAATGGAGCTGGAGTTACAGGTCAGCTTTAAGAGCCATGCAAATCCACTGTCCAAAAAAACAAAACAAACCAACAGACAATAGCATTCAAATGATTAGTTTGTCTAATAAAATAAAAATCAAAGAATTAAAGGGATAGTTCACCCAAAAATAGAAATTCTGTCATCATTTAGGATGTGGAAGAAATACTATGCAAGTCAACTGTTTGGTTACTCATGTTCTTCAAAATATCATCTTTTGTGTTCAAGAAATAGATTCATACTGGTTTGGAACAACTTTAGGGTGAGTAAATGATGACAGAATATTCATTTTTGGGTGAACTATATCTCTTTAAGATGCGGTCACATTTACTGTTGTTTGGCAAATTTTCGCAGGCCATTTGAATAGGAATCAGTACGGTTGGGAATTTCGAGTGAGGGTGAAAATGTCCCCACACAGAGTACGCAACAGGTTAGTCCTGTGGATTTGCAGCGTTGACCAACAGAAAGTTGCTTGGTTTGAAAGGGATTTTTGTGTGAGAATCGCTACACTATTGACAATACACAGTGGACCTCTTTTTTCTGTCACATAACATCTTATCAGCACGTCTTTAACATGTTATGTGTCACAAAAGTCCTTGTAGATTTGCTAGATAGTTTTGTTTCATTTGTTTCATTTCATCGTTTTGTAATCATGTTCGTACCCTACGGTCTCAACTGCTTAAATAGGCAATTTGGGACAATTAATTCAGCTTGACTTCTCTCTCTTTACCAATGATGCTGCATTGTAAGTCTCTGATGGAAATGCAGCAATTATAATTACTTTCATCAGTGATAAATAATAAATGAAGTCACCAGAATGTTTCTTTAAACGTGACTCCACAGTCAGTGTATTGAATTTTTGCTAAATCTGTTCTGAAATTTTAGTTTTGAGCTTCATTAAATGAATAATAAAGAATTTAATTAGTTACTAATATGTTAAAGACAAGCTTTTTAGTGCATTCCCTTATGAAAAAGTTGATTCAAGTGTGCAATTATTATGCTTATTTTAAACAAAAACATACTTTCAGTCTACTTTTCTTGTACTTCTCAAAAATATACTTTATGTACTTCTCATAAATATACTTAAAATTGCACTTAGGTATTCTTGACTTATACTGACAGAAAAGTCTAAGTATATTTGGCCTTTACTTGTATTCAATCTTTTGATCGAGATATACTTAAAAGTATAATTTATTCTAAGTATACTTGGCTTGTATGTTTTCACTTTTGATTAAGTGGCCTATTAAATACTTTTTTGCACAGTTTTACATATGGTCTTATAAACTTACATGGCTTGAAAATATTGATTTTATAAAGAAAACAGATATGTTCCTAATTCTTGGGCTATAACGCATCTTCTGAAAGAGTACTGAATCTCCTGATCAAAACACAGGTGAAGAAGAAGCAGAAACAAATGATAGAAGATTGCTTACACAAATGTAAAATAACGCGATCATCAAACATTAAAGAGCATATAAATTCAATTTTACCGAATGAAATGTCGAACCATGAAGAGGAAACGACTGTGAAGCTTTGCTGATGTAAATTGACTCAATCTACTCCATCTGTGTTTTTGATCATCATTCTGAATCCCATCCGGACGTCTTTAACAAAAATGCAATTTTCTCAGCTTTTTGGTTAAAATGTTGCTTGAAGGGGCTGATTATAAGAATGCATGAAGCTAAAATAAAAAGGGTTTAAAATGGAAAGAGGTCAGTTAAAGTACAGTTAAAGGTATAGGACAAGTAAAAAAACATAGTAGTATACTTAAAGTGCAAAAATAATATATAAATACCCAGACAGCAACAAGACAGCAACATAGTGTCGGCACCGGTTCCGGTCCACATCTGGTACATGTGGATTCCACACGGCCCAGATGTGGGCCAGATCTGGGCCGACACTATGTTGCTGTCTGGGTAGTAAACTGATATTAAGTTCACTTAAAGAAAACTTACAAGTATACTTGCTGTATGAAACTACTAAACTAGTTGTTTACTGAGAGTTTACCTCAAAGTGTACTTTCATAAACTAAAAAAAATGCTACTAATATTTTTCTTGTAAACGATCAGTATATCTGTGTTCACTTGTAGTCAATGTTCCCTCTAAGCTGCGCGCGTGCGCGGCCGCGCACTTCTGATGCCTCGGCCGCGCACTTCTGAAGCGGCGGCGCGCAGAAAAGAATAAAATGCCACGCAGATGACTGACGCGAAATGTGTAGGGAAATCCATTTGATTGTAGTTTAAGTGAGAAATAATTGCAGTGCTCTGGTCAACCGCTATAGAGTGAAAACTGGTGAATGCAGTTTACAGGTTTCATAGAAAGATGATGTGAGCGCGTGTGATTGGCAGTGAGTCGTGTGTGCGGACCAAATAGCTCAATACGAGAGGCAACGAGAAACTCATAGACGTGCAATAAAATCACATCATCATGTTTTAAAGAAGAGTGGTTTGATTAAAGTGGTGGAAATAACGGTTGATGAACACAGAACGGTAACACACCCACCCGCGTGCAAACTCAAAATACATTAGTTTAAATAGATGTTTTTGTGTGTGGGGGAGTTTCAGGGATGGTTAGATTATAAAAGAGTTCACATTCACTTTTCTTGAAAATATTTAGCTATTAGATCTATTTAAATGCTTCAGTTTGTTTTCATATTATAATAATATAATAAACAAATTGAAGCATTTAAACTGATATATTATATCACTTCAAATACTTCAACTCGTTTTTTTATATTATATTATATTAGGCCTATATTTTATTATATTCTAATCCTAAATAAAAAATCTCACAAGGGTATTGTTTAGGGCTCCTTGCCATTAAAAGGTTTGAAACCCCCTGCTAAAGAAAATATTGGAAATTCATAAGCAATAAACAATCATTTAACTTTGATGATTTAAAGGAGCTGTATGTAAGAAATGTTTTTCAATTAATCATAAAAGGGCCCTGATATGTCACTAGACATTAAGAAATCATGTTCACTACAAATACTTATATCACTGACAACAGTAGTCCGGCCAGGATATTGTCATTTAAAAAGTGAAGTTGCAGCCCTCAACTGATGTTGATGTTGTCATGTTGTGTTTTGGTCTGATGCGCCGCCCTCCACCTATCTACCAATCACGAAGTCAGTAGTGTTGAGGCATTCAGGTTGCCAGCTCTGCTCTAGTTACCACAGCTGCAGCTCGTCACGTTCCTGCTGGATCCTGCAGCCTATCTGGCAACCTCGAGTCAGGGGGGAGGGGGAGGGGATACACCGCTCTACAGTCATTTGAAAGTGATTGAAGTACCAGTTTTGGCCACAATCTTACATACGGCTCCTTTAATGCTTCCTGTACACAATTAATTCACTGTACAAAAACACTTTATGGTTTTCCCAAACCATCTCAGTGTAACAGCTTAATTTTCTTCCATACTATATTCTATTATTGTAAAGAATTGAACTGTCCTGCAGAAGATTTTGTAAATTATTTTTCATAGGATTTCTTGCTAAAGACTGTACAGTTAACAGCACTGTAAAATAAAAATAAAAAATCAGGTAACCTAAAATGTGCTTCATTTAGTGACTTCTCAATTTGTTAAGAAGCTTGTTTTTCGAAAATATGATTTAATACCAATAAGTTACATCAAGGGTCAAATGACATAGAAATGCCACATTCAAGTTAAAAGTTACAACTGAATGTTGAAACCATTGTGTTTCTACGTATGCTGTACAGGTCAGGTATAAAGAATATTTTTGCTCAGGTGGCGAAAAATGTCCGCCCAATAGAAAAAAGTTTTGCTCAGCAAGAAAAAAAATTAGAGGGAACATTGCTTGTAGTATAGTTGCAGTACAAATGAAAAACTTAATTGTGAACTAGTTGTGTAATCAAATGTTTACTACTGTTACTCTCCAAATATACTTAAAAGTATACTTTTATACACTGAAAAGTGGGCCAATTAAGCCCCAAGTAGTATTGAAACAGTACAATTACAAGTATACTTCTAGTACATTGATATTAGTATACTTATTTACCAGTGGTGGACAGTAACGAAGTAAATGTAATTCGTTACTGTACTTAAGTAGCTTTTTTGCGTATCTGTACTTTACTCAAGTATTTACATTTTGGGAGACTTTTACTTTAACGCCACTACATTTCAGGGCTCTCAAGTGTCACGCATTGAGCGTGACAGTCACTGATTTCGGTCTTTTGTCACGCTGTCCCGCCACACATTGTATTTCTCACGCTGAAAAACTATTTGTAATATATTTAATATGCCGCAGCGCCAAAATTTCTCTGGCCGCGCCGCTCTCACTGTGGAACCGGCATGAATCAAGCGCGTTTCCTCTGGTGTTGTTCGTCGAGCTACACAATAGTACATGGTATGTGTACTTCGTCCACCACTGTTATTTACTTAAGTAAGGTTTAAGTATATTTTTTAAGTATAGGCTACTTTAAGTATACTTAATAAACTCAACTTGAAGAACACTTATTTTTGTAAGGGTTGTCACATTAAGCACATTCTTGTTCACATAACATAACTTATTGAAATATATTTTTATCTCGCAGACTATCGAGTTGGAAGAAATAAGATAAAGAAGAAACAAAGCGTCATGAAACTGCTCTGAAACACGAGTTGAGGATACAACTGCATTTTATTGGGGCAATCCAGAAGGGTAATCCATAAAACAGGCAATAGGTCAAAACACAGGGCAGATAATCCAAAAAGACAACAGAACAGAAAACCAGGCAGAAGATCAAAAACCATGACACAGGAGACCAGAGAGAAAGCGAAAAAAAAATGCAGTTTGACATACAAGACTTAGCAAAAAATGACTGAAAACACAGGGCTTATGAAGGCAGAGTTAACAAGGTAAATGAGACACAGCTGAAAGTAAAGAAGCATAATGAGTCCAGGCAAAGGGTTATGGGAAATGCAGTTTATGATGAGATGGGAAGGGACTAGGGAGGAGTGCCCTCTGGTGGAGATCAAGGGCACTCCAGCTGGTGGATGTGACAAATGCTCATTTAAGTGCTTTTTTACTTCATTTGAGAGTGCAGGGAGCAGAGGATCATGGGCTTAAACTTGCATTCCCATAAAGCACTGTGCCATTGCTCAAACTTGCTCGATTGCTCAAACAGTGATTTATACTAAATATGAGCTTGGATTTGAGGTTTAAACCATTCTTTTGTTGTTTTAAAGTTCTGATTCTTGTCAGAATTCGTTCTTCTGCCAGTCTGGATGTGAGTTGAATGGAAGAGCTTAATAGCCTGAGAGGAGAAATTAGACTGCAAGACAGCAGATCAATATAAAGCAATTATGACAAATGTCAGATGTCTTTGTGAGGCATCAGCGCCCACAATGACTGATCATAGTGCTGTCATCGACTCGCAGAGTTAACGCTGTCTTTTTCTTTAGACTTCTTAAGAAGTTTTTAAAAAAAAAAATCCATTGAAAAAAGCCACAATAGTTAGGTGGGAGCTATAGGTAAATCATAGAACAATTTCATACCGGTATATTTAATATTGAATTGAGAATAAAATAAGCGATAGGATATGATTGTAGGATTGTGATTGTGATATTATACAACAGTTTTATTGAACTGAGAAGAACTTTAGTACATTTTAGATATCGTCAGTTTATTATGCTCTGCCAATAGTTCCAAACGAAGCCAAATCAGAATCGAAACGAATCAGTGTACAGTATATATGAGTGAATGACTCATTCATAAAGACAGTCACTGGTAGCCACTTGTGTTAAACCTGCAAAAAAAAAGTCTCTGAAAAATCTCCAACTCTAATAGCCAGTTTACACCAAGTACAACATAACTATAATTCCAACTATATTAGCATCATCCACACCAACACACAATATTAAGTGTGTTTAGACAGTTCTGTCGTCTGCCGTCTAAAATGCTCAAGCTCTTTAAAGTCTGATGGATTCTGATCGTCTGTAAACGTTTTTATCGTTCATCAGCTGGAAAATCATTTTGTAAGTGATTCCAGCTGTTGTGTGAACTTCTCTATTGAATTACGGTGCATTCACACTGGGCGTCAGCGTTAACGCTTCTCATTTACTTTGAATGGGGGATCATGTCATGCATTCCCAAACTGAATTGTGGGTTCCACTGTGTCGCATCACTGGCGTTACCTTCGGCAGAAGTTGAAAAATTTTCACTTTTCAAGCGCCAACACAGGCCATATGCAAATACCCTAGCGCAGACGGTATCCAATTGCGTTCGGGCAACACCGGAAAGTAATGTGATTGACTGTTGTACTACGGTCGTGAGACTGTGAAGGCAGCGTTTAAATGCTTATTAAAAGGAAAATGCCTATTTTTATTTATAGTTATAATAATTGTTATCGTGTGAACATTCTGTCTGGAAAGCGCAAACACAGACAAGCTGAGTGATACAGTTAAAAGCATGCCGCTTGAGCGAATTCGCCTTTGGCTAAGCCCCGCCCCCCTGAGTTATTGCTACGTCCGACAAACAAACTTCATCTGGGCTCTGGTATCAATATGGCTTATGCTGTGACAGCTCTTCCTGCTGAAATGTTATCAAACTTTTATAAAGCAGCAAATAAAGTGTCCGATAGAAGTAGGCAAAATGGGCTGCAATATACGTTCGAAGGCTATATTCACGACATACAGGTGAAACGCAAGGAACAACAAGGCATCCAAATAGAGGCAAAAGCATACCGGTCACAGTCAAAAAATGACCCACCGCATATCCTACTAATCGAGACGGAGGCTGGGACTAACAATATCAAGGAGCAACACTGTTCATGCAAAGCTGGGTAGGTCTCTATTCACTTCTATAATCGTTATTACAAAGCAAACGGACTACGCGAGTATAACGTTGTATTTATTAGCAGCGTGTGCTAGATGACACTTGTCAGGATTTGACTTCGGGTTTGGGAACGGAAAAAAAAACGCTCACCCCCCACCAACCTCTCTAGGAAACGCGTATCTGTGTTGCAAATGCCCCAGGCACAACGTTTAACCATATTTTTGATAAAACTACGACGGTAATAGCCTGCCGAGACCAAAAATATGAGACGCCTGTGTTAAAGTCAATGGAGCGCTGTGAAAAAGTGTCGGACCTCTGTGGGAGCTCGTTCTTGGCTGCGCTGTGATTGGTCAATCTACATTCTAGGGTGTGGCTTAGCCAAAGGCGAATTCAAGGACTGGTTTTGTGCTGAATTCTGTGATCCACCGAATTTTGTGACCCTGGAAGCCGCTGTATTGCGCTAATCCGATCTACTTGAAATTCCAATCCTAATCCTAACCCTACCACACTACAGTGTCTACTAGGGTCACGGAATTCAACGGGTCACAGAATTTTAATATGAATAAATCTAATTTATTTTTAAACCACATACTCGAAATGACAGATAAAAAGATCAATTTAGCAACTTATTTTAACTTTACTTAATCTTAAGAAAATTGTCCGGCACCCATTTTAGATAGGCTACATTTCTCATTTCGAGTCCTGCCAGGGGGTGTCTTGCTTCTCAACGCTCTTCTGAACAGCCTTTCAGAGAGACATTTCCTCCCCAGCGAGACTCTTCGGATTCATCTCATTGCGTTACTGATGTGGAAAGTGAAGTGAAAGTGAAGCATCGACTGGTGCAGTGACTCAAAGCCTTCTTCAGACATGAAACACTGGATGAATTCTCAGGTACATTGCATCCATCTCTGCAAGTTGTTGGTAATTATGGCCCCTGAAGTGGCTCCTTACCCGTCTGCTTATTTCTTCCACTTAGAGCTGTTCCTTTCCATAGTTATCCCATCTACTGCTAGAGAAGCCACATAAGTGGTGGCCTTGCTGGCTGGCTCTCTCTCTTTTGTCAGTGCAAACAATCCCTAAAGTTCCCTCTGCAATTTTGATATGTTAACAGCCATAGATGGCAACTCTCAAATGTCACAAAAAATGTACTAGGCCATTGAGTTGAGACTTGACTCCAAATTAGAGAGTCATTGACAACATAACTCCATAGACCTAGATATTTTCTCTAAATATCACAAAAAATATACAGTTATACAGTATATTTAACTATTTATTTATTTTGCAAATGTTCAGTATGGTCTGTTAATCAATATTTATCGGTTAATACTGGATATTTAATAATTTCTGCTGTTTTTAAGATTGAAATCATACTGTCTAAAGGCACGTTCACACTGGCGATATCTAACTATAATATGTTTCAATAATCGTTCCAATTATATGAGAATAGAGTGCAAAAGTGCCCACCCACTTTTCAGTGGCCTGTATTTTCCCTATTCTTTAAAATTCTCTGTTAAAGAGTTATAAGCCATAAACCAGTGCTTCATAGAAGTGGGTAGACACTAAAGAGTTGCAACGATTTGCTGGTTTTGATTCTCTGGTGAAGATTTCTCTCTGCAGAATCATGGGTAATGGGTAGTTTTTCACCAGAATTTTAACACAACTATTTAATAAATAAGTTGAAAAATACAGGCTGGTCTTTAAAGTTTATACGTTATCGTTAGCAATCAATTCCCCTATGGAGAAAATGAATGGGATTTTTACTTCCGGAACCTGACTGTTGCAAGTCTGATATGGATAAAGCCACAGAGGAACAATATTGTTGGAATCGCACTTTCAGAATGATTTTTTTCTCCCCCAGGGTAATAAAGCTTGAGCATTTAAAGCAGCAGAAAACAAAACTGAGGCGTGTTTGTATAATAAACTGAACATTATCGTCCGTTGGTGTGAATGCTTGTATAGTTATCGTTATAATTATCCTTCTTGTATCGATATATAATGGCAAAGATTTTACCATTTATGAACACTTTAACAGCACTCTCTTGAAGAACCCCTTATCTTTAACATTTTTGCGTAACATATTCCTTGCCCGGTACTTCTTCATCCCACAAAGTTCTGTCACTCCAAGCAGTTCATTTTAGAAGAGCTTGTTTTCTTATTCTCCAGGCCACATGAGCCTTTTCTACCTTTCTCACTATCGATCACCGGTCCCAAAAATGCCCCTGGGGCAGCACGATCACTGTGAAGACAAGAGATAATACATTTCACCACAAGCAAATGAGCAAGCAGAACATTCAGAGTCCTGACTGCATAGAACTACTCTTACTAAGATGAAGCTAATGTTTATTAGGTTGGTGATTCCCACGGGCAGCAGATGAAGAGGGATAAACACCTCACTTAATGTCATTTCACTATGTTCTGAGAACTACAAGATACACTAATAAACACATTGATGATTGAGATGATTGAGCTCAGTATATATCATGTGACCCTGGACCACAGAACCAGTCCCATTGTTTTATATGCCATCTGAAAGCTGAGTAAATAAGCTTTCCATTGATGTATGGTTTGTTAGAATAGGACAATATTTGGCCAAGATACAACTATTTGAAAATCTGGAATCTGAGGCTGCAAAAAAATTGAAACATTGGGAAAATTGCCTTTAAAGTTGTCCATTTATGTTCGCAATTGTGCTGCATTCACTCACAAAAATAAATGTTTTATAAATTTACGGTAGGACATTTACAAAATATCTTCATGGAACATGATCTTTACCTAATATCCTAATGATTTTTGTCAAAAATCGATCATTTTGACCTATACAATGTATTGTTTTATATATATATATATCACAAATATACCCGTGCTGTGATCCAGGGTCACATATATCCATCCATCCTTGTTCCTATAATCCATTCTTTCTTCCTTTACTTCTTTCTTTTTTCCATCCATCCAGTCACATGTCTGTTTCTTTTTTTCCTTCCTTCCTTCCTTCCTTCCTTCCTTCCTTCCTTCCTTCCTTCCTTCCTTCCTTCCTTCCTTCCTTCCTTCCTTCCTTCCTTCCATCCATCCAGTCACATGTCTGTTTCCTTCCTTCCATCTTTTGCTTCCTTCCTTCCTTCCTTCCTTCCTTCCTTCCTTCCTTCCTTCCTTTCTTCCTTCCTCAAACTATCCATCCATTCATCCAGTCACATGTCTGTTTCCTTCCTTCTGTCTTTTCCTTCCTTCCTTCCTTCCTTCCTTCCTTCCTTCCTTCCTTCCGTCTTTTGCTTCCTTCCTTCCTTCCTTCATTCCGTCTTTTGCTTCCTTCCTTCCTTCTGTCTTTTGCTTCCTTCCTTCCTTCCTTCCTTCCTTCCGTCTTTTGCTTCCTTCCTTCCTTCTGTCTTTTGCTTCCTTCCTTCCTTCCTTCCTTCCGTCTTTTGCTTCCTTCCTTCCTCAAACTATCCATCCATTCATCCAGTCACATGTCTGTTTCCTTCCTTCTGTCTTTTGCTTCCTTCCTTCCTTCCTTCCTTCCTTCCTTCCTTCCTTCCTTCCTTCCTTCCTTCCTTCCTTCCTTCCTTCCTTCCTCAAACTATCCATCCATTCATCCAGTCACATGTCTGTTTCCTTCCTTCTGTCTTTTGCTTCCTTCCTTCCTTCCTTCCTTCCTTCCTTCCTTCCTTCCTTCCTTCCTTCCTTCCTTCCTTCCTTCCTTCCTTCCTTCCATCCATCCATCCATCCATCCAGTCACATGTCTGTTTCCTTCCTTCCATCTTTTGCTTCCTTCCTTCCTTCCTTCCTTCCTTCCTTCCTTCCTTCCTTCCTTCCTTCCTTCCTTCCTTCCTTCCTTCCTTCCTTCCTTTCTTCCATCCTCAAACTATCCATCCATTCATCCAGTCACATGTCTGTTTCCTTCCTTCTGTCTTTTCCTTCCTTCCTTCCTTCCTTCCTTCCTTCCTTCCTTCCGTCTTTTGCTTCCTTCCTTCCTTCCTTCATTCCGTCTTTTGCTTCCTTCCTTCTTTCCTTCCTTCCTTCCGTCTTTTGCTTCCTTCCTTCCTCAAACTATCCATCCATTCATCCAGTCACATGTCTGTTTCCTTCCTTCTGTCTTTTCCTTCCTTCCTTCCTTCCTTCCTTCCTTCCTTCCTTCCTTCCTTCCTTCCTTCCTTCCTTCCTTTCTTCCTTCCTTCCTTCCTTCCTTCCGTCTTTTGCTTCCTTCCTTCCTTCATTCCGTCTTTTGCTTCCTTCCTTCCTTCCTTTCTTCCGTCTTTTGCTTCCTTCCTTCCTTCTGTCTTTTGCTTCCTTCCTTCCTTCCTTCCTTCCTTCCTTCCTTCCGTCTTTTGCTTCCTTCCTTCCTCAAACTATCCATCCATTCATCCAGTCACATGTCTGTTTCCTTCCTTCTGTCTTTTGCTTCCTTCCTTCCTTCCTTCCTTCCTTCCTTCCTTCCTTCCTCAAACTATCCATCCATTCATCCAGTCACATGTCTGTTTCCTTCCTTCTGTCTTTTGCTTCCTTCCTTCCTTCCTTCCTTCCTTCCTTCCTTCCTTCCTTCCTTCCTTCCATCCATCCATCCATCCAGTCACATGTCTGTTTCCTTCCTTCCATCTTTTGCTTCCTTCCTTCCTTCCTTCCTTCCTTCCTTCCTTCCTTCCTTCCTTCCTTCCTTCCTTCCTTCCTTCCTTCCTTCCTTCCTTCCTTCCTTCCTTCCTTCCTTCCTCAAACTATCCATCCATTCATCCAGTCACATGTCTGTTTCCTTCCTTCTGTCTTTTCCTTCCTTCCTTCCTTCCTTCCTTCCTTCCTTCCTTCCTTCCTTCCTTCCGTCTTTTGCTTCCTTCCTTCCTTCCTTCCTTCATTCCGTCTTTTGCTTCCTTCCTTCCTTCCTTCCTTCCTTCCGTCTTTTGCTTCCTTCCTTCCTTCTGTCTTTTGCTTCCTTCCTTCCTTCCTTCCTTCCTTCCTTCCTTCCTTCCTTCCGTCTTTTGCTTCCTTCCTTCCTCAAACTATCCATCCATTCATCCAGTCACATGTCTGTTTCCTTCCTTCTGTCTTTTGCTTCCTTCCTTCCTTCCTTCCTTCCTTCCTTCCTTCCTTCCTTCCTTCCTTCCTTCCTTCCTCAAACTATCCATCCATTCATCCAGTCACATGTCTGTTTCCTTCCTTCTGTCTTTTGCTTCCTTCCTTCCTTCCTTCCTCAAACTATCCATCCATTCATCCAGTCACATGTCTGTTTCCTTCCTTCCGTCTTTTGCTTCCTTCCTTCCTTCCTTCCTTCCTTCCTTCCTTCCTTCCTTCCTTCCTTCCTTCTGTCTTTTGCTTCCTTCCTTCCTTCCGTCTTTTGCTTCCTTCCTTCCTTCCTTCCTTCCTTCCTCAAACTATCCATCCATTCATCCAGTCACATGTCTGTTTCCTTCCTTCCGTCTTTTGCTTCCTTCCTCTCTCCCTTCCTCAAACTATCCATACATTCATCCAGTCACATCTTTTTCCTTTCTTCATCCATCCATCCTGTCATCTGTCATTCCTTCCTTCCTTCCTTCGAAGCTTCGGATACTCCGGCAATAAAACATGTGAATCTCACTCATCCAAAATCTCAGACAATTAGACATAAGAGTGCAGTCTTATGGAGAGACTCAGGAAGAGGTTGCAACTTTTAGAGTTGCCTTTTAGACGCACCCAATATTGTCAAATCCTAACAAACCATACATCAATGGAAAGCTTATTTATTCAGCTTTCAGATAATATATATATAAAAAATACATGGTAATACATTAGATCCCCTTCCTACGTCAGAAAGGGGAGCAAAATCTGATCGTCTTATTTTTTGACATGCTTGCTGAGAAAGGCTTATCAAATCAAAGTTGGTTGTCACTTTTCACATTTTCTGGGTTGGTAGATGGACCAGGGACCCGATTAAAGCACTTAAACACGGAAAAAGTCCGATTTTCATGATATGTCTCCTTAAAAAAGGCCGCTAAAGGGGTCTGAAAAGTTGTTAATCTATAGAGACAAAATCTGTCTGTCTGTCCTTCCTTTGTTCTTTCCTGCCTTCCATTCATCCCCCCCCCCCCCTGGCAATCGTCTTTCCATCCATCCATCCATCCTCTTTTCTTTTCTTCCATCTGTTTGAAAATCAGTTTTCTTTAAGGCATATATAGGGGTTTTAATAGCAAACAGAGGAGCAATTGAGTATGGTAAGGAATACTGGGTCACTGACTGCATCATTTAGTTTCTAAGTAACTGTGACGGCTGGAAAATGATGGCCCAATCCACTGGTCAAAGATCAGCATATAGCAAGAGTTGAAGTCGCTGCAGCCATTTGATTAATTTGATTCATAACTTATCCTCTCACGTAATTTGCCCAGGCATTAAAGGACAGGCCCACTGATTTAGTTCAGGCTGCTGAATGCCATCATATCTCGAAGGATAAAATGTACCTTACTTTCATTATATTTCTATTCAGAACCATATGATAAAAGTAATTTGAAGGCAATTACCCAGTGCTTTATAATATACTATACTCATATTTGATTTATTAATATTTGGCTTAGGAATTCATATGCATTTTGGTGCAGAAAGTTGATTTAAAGTGTATTTAAAGAGCATTTCTCTAGCCCAGATGTACTGATACATGTTTCAAAACAGGAAAAGTAAGATAAAACAGAAGCTCTTAGTGTTGAGAAATGATCCTCACGGTGTGAAAGGTAAGGAGGTTAGAGAAAGAAAGGGAGAATAAATGTAAAGATCCTAATCACACAGACTAGTCAGGACTAGTGAGATGACAATGAGGAAGGCAAGGCAAGCACGTCTGCTGTCGGATAAGAGTCAGTGGTATTGTTCAGATATTTCACAGCAAGAATACAATAACATTATCCTCTCAAATGTGTCACAGTTAAAGCTTCCTGACAATAGCTGCTCCATTTCTCTGAAAGACTTGGCTGATCCTAATAATCTACTAATCTCCTCACATACAGAGTGATTTTGTAGAGCAAATGTCTAATTGGACCCAGAAAGAAACATGCAAAAATGGACACATGATCCAAAAGCTCTTATCATCAGTGGGTGTGTTACATTTGATGGTCAGCATGCACAGAGACGAAGGAGATTCAATCACACAAACTTTATTAACAATACTAAAAATACAATATCAAAAATACTCAGAGTCAGGAGATCACATAAAGGAGAAACACAAACCAAACAATACATTAATAAGAACAGGAGCAACTGAAACACAAGGGATACAGGCTGCAAACAAAGGAAACTAGATAAGAAACAGGTGAAGAATCAAATAACCAATGAGTAACCATTTAAACAAATTAGGCAGCAATGAGAAGAACAACTAAAGGAAAAGATGGCATGTTTTAATGCCAAACACTGTATATTAAAATATGCCTTTTATTGGTTTATTTCCTTCAAAAATGTAAACACTTTAGAGTAACATAAATCATAAATAACACTTCTTACTTTTAAAAAGCTGACAGAAATGGGTTAGAAAGCTGGAAAATGACTGTTTCTGATTCTGCAATAAAGTTTTATGGGAGTGTTCTGGGCTACTGTTACAGATCAGCCAGGCTCTCACGCCAGCCAATCACAGCGCACTCCTTCACCTAAGTTCTAATCACACACACCTGCACCTCATCATCATTATCATCACCAGCACTATAAAGACACACTCTTCACCTCAGTTCACTGTCCGGTCTCGTTTACTCGAAGTGGACTACTTACCTTGCTATCACAAACCTTGAGTCTCCTCCATCGTCTCCATTCCAATCCATTCTCCGCTCTCCAAAGTATAATTGTTCATTTCACTTACCTTCATCCTTTCTCCGCTCTGTGTTGTCAATAAACTCCTGTTATTACTTCATTAACCATCTCTTGAGTCTGCTTCCGTATACCGATACATTATGTAATCGTTGAATTGAAGGTCATCAAAGAGTAAGAGATATGAGGTGTTTCTGGTGTGTTGATTTCATTGTAATCATTAACTGTCAGGTCTCGATAACCTTATGTGGGAAAATAACATTCAATTGTGCTATAATGGCAGTCATCAAAGAAACTCCATTGTTAGAAATGAGTCTCTACTGACAGCCTAATACTCAAAACATCTGCTGTTATTTTGGCACACAGAAAATGGCCCAATGTTGATACTCATATATTCAGGGCATTGTGTCAGGTTTCCTAAAATTCTTCCCAAGTGTCACATCACAAATGTGCTGTAAAAGGTCAGCTCAGTTGGACCTTTGTGCTCTAATTTCCTGACATTAATCAGGCCATTTCATGCTGGAGAAATTACTGTATGCGATGGATGGAAATGATCCTGAATGTTCAATGGTACAATTTACACTAAAATACCCCTATTAGATTTTAGAGGTCTTTCAGTCCTAATGTCACTATTGGCAGACATGTGAAAAAAAATATGTCTCTTTCTACATTGTCACATTTGTTTTGGTTTTCACTTGCATGTTTCATGTTATTTATTTTGTAATTTGGCTTAGTCTAGGTTCCTGGTTTTATGTGATAATGTGCTTCATGTGATCATGTGCTTTCCTAGTCTCTTGTCACATTCTTATTGGTTTATTGGTTCATTGTGTTCTGTGTGTATATATATAGCCCTCATGTTTCAATTGTCCCTTGTCTAGCTTTGATGTTGTAACATATTGTTGGTGAGTGTATGTATGTTCATGCCAAGTCTTGTGCCATGTCTATATCAAGCCACAGTCAAGCCTGTTTTGGATTATATTTTGTCACATTGTTTCAATGAACCACTTGCTCAAGTTAATCTAGCCAACAGTGGACATTTTACATACATCATTCCTTCCTTGAGTAAAACCGTAGTTCTTCAGTGCCATCAACATAATAATAGTGTCAATAGTTTTTACAGTTTGCTTGGATTGCAAGCATTTGGAGGACAACGCATAGAAAAAGAAATGTTCTCCAAAACCACATTTCTCAGACTTCCTCTTGAATAGACTTTCCTCTCTGATATTTTTTAGGAGTAGAAATATTGCACATAAATGTACATCAATTCATTCACATTTACACAGAATGGATGTGACCTTCAGAACATATACTGTAAATTTGCAGTTGTGACTTTTGTAGATTGAAACATTGATTGAATTTGGTTTCATAACAGTGTGTAATGAGACTATTGACAAAGATAATTTAATGATAAGATACGATTAGGTATCCTCAGCGTAAATAATCATAATGAAAACAAGATAATATGAAATATGATTCTTCTTTAAAGACAGTTCAGAACTCAAATAAGAAAGAAAGGGCGAGAAATCTGATTTGTGCTGTCCATTATTACATTTATATGGAATGTTTTTAAGACACACAGTGTCATCTAGTTACCAGAAAGACTCAGGAGGCAAAATAACGTAACAAGTATGCATTTATTAACAGCACAGCAAACAAGTATTATGATATAAAGTTCTTTGGCGTAGGCCCCGTCCATAGCTCACAATCCGAGGGTACAGAATCTGCATTTCCTGCCTGAAGACGAAGGCAGGGGCGCAGCGACCCCCTGGGAGGGATGGGAAGGGACCATCCTGGTGGAGGTGGGGAGGATGGAGGTGAATGAAGGCGTCAGCATCTGTGAACTCATACATGTGTAAGTACCGATCTTTTATACTACAAGTCTTAGAACACAATTGGATAGATGAGAAGGTAACAAGAGACGTAACAATTGAGTCTTCCCGGCAGAACTTACGCTAAAGCTTTCATTTCAGTCATTGTTCGATAAAGATCTTAAACGTTGTGTTTTTGGCTTCTTTTTTTTTTGTGAAAAACGCAATACGCCAAATCCACAGCAAACACTTTTAAAGCGTTTTCTACGGTAACACTTTACAATACGAGTGCACTAATATGCATTATGTTTAACTAATGCACAGATAATCATGAGTTAATGTATGACTCATGAAGAACTAAACCATTAATTAATGATTACTGCATCAGCAACTAATAAAGAGTCTATATGATTAATAGATTAAGTAATAAATGAATTGGTATTAATTAAACATGTCATTGTGTATTAATTCCTTAATAACATATTTTATTAACTAATAGTGTACTGTAAATGAATGTGTTAATTACCACAATTAGTCAAAGCTATGCACTTCAACTTCCAGTTGTCTGCTTTAATTAATCATTAGCTAATGATTTGCAAAGGTATCATTATGTTTTGACTTTACTTGTTGAGGCACATGACTATTAACTAATTGTTAAGTAATATGTCATTATGGTTATGGGTTTTGTCATCCCCACTAAAGGTCTGTGGGGCAGTTGCACATGCAGTGAGTGTAATTTCAGAGAGTGTTTGAAGGATGGGTAAGTTGGGCCACACACAAATATCAGCACACCAGAATCTGAAATCCTGACTCTGTTACACCGTGTTTAAACTGGACGAGACCATTACAGCTGTCTGTCTACACTGGACATGACAGACCATTGCAAGTCCATTTGTCCTTCATAACAGAAGTAGCGCAAGAGCTCGGAGTACGTCAGAAATAGAGTGGCATCAGTTTACTGTTGGGGTTTTGTTGTGTCGTGTAGCGGTGAACGTGATTTCACCAAGTACCACATGTTTCTGGATTAACATTACAATCAACCAATCAGATTTGAGGGACAAGTTTACAGTTTATGTCAAGTTTAGGCTTAGAACCAGGGTGAAGTACTTAAACATCAGTGTTATTCACCTATCATTACCCTCTCATTTTAGGGAAAAGTTATGATAGGCTTAGGGGGTCAGGTTAAGGGGTAGGGATTGGGATTGGGGGTGAACGTGATTTCACCAAGTACCACATATTCCTGGACATGTTCCTCTTGCGCGTGCTCGAACACAAGAGCGAGCACTCATGGTACTGGCCACACTGAGACTTTCAACACACCGGAAAAAGCATCACACAACATGCTGGAAACTCATGTAAACTCCCACTGCAACGTTACAATAATAGGCTACTTTTATCAGCTTGACGTTGAACTAATGCTCCATGCTCGTACCATGATAACGTTACATTGACTGCATTTAGCCGACATGTGGTGTTAGCATAATAAGGCATTTAACTAACTATTCGTGTATCTTTCACAATCAACAATGTCAACATAGGTGAATGTATAATATGATAACGAAAACGGTCAGTGAACTAGACTGAACATTTTCAGTGTAACAGTAAGATCGTAGGAAGTAACATTACTGTACTGAACGTGTCTGGAAATGTGTATTATAAACAATATGGTAGTAGTGGGATGAGTGACGTTAGACAGTAGATCTAGTAAATAAAATAAAAGTTACATCCTAAAGCACCTACTTTTTGTTATCCTGGAACAGTCTTTTGTATTCATTTCATGTCTCATGTATGTTGTAGTTTACCTTGCTATTTAATTACAGTTTACCATTATTTATTTCAGCATATCTGAAAACTTGTAATTCATCACAATAAAAATAGCGGAGGTCTCTCCATAATTCAAACGCTCTGCCGATGTTGATCCGTGTTTTCGTCCTAAGTCGATCTGATTCACGTTTGGCCTGACGAGCTTAAGCAGATACATTTTTGTTTTGTTTTTAATATTTATGTGGAGTTTGTGTTGGAGTGTGTGTTGTGCTGGAGGCAGGTCGTTGTTTGGTGTTATCAGACTCCATGTCGTTCGCTGCAGTGCCGTCGCATAGACTGTATATAAAAAGGAGAGAGGCTCGGGAGCGCGCATGCACATCACATCCGATGGATTTCGCAGAAAATCCGACCCGGAGACTTCATATAGATAAAGGAATACTGGCCTTCAGAGGTAATAGCAAAACCCGACAAGTGGATCATTGTAATATGTGATTACAGCCCCTTCACACACAGGCAATTAAAAAAGGATTAATTTTAGAAGAAAAGTTACATATAGCACCTTTAAACATGAATTAATTCATATTAGTGCACCCGTGTTATAAAGTGTTACCTTTTCTACTTCGTGAAGCAAGAAATATGCTGCACGCCACTTAAACTTCATTAATATTTGAAATTCTCACACTTATTGGCCAAAACACACAAAACGACTTTAAAATACATCAACACTGATTATTATCAATCTAAGTCTAGTCGAGCATGAACTCCTGGAAGTTTGTTTATGCATTTAAAGCTGCCTGAACAAAGAAGTGTGAATGCGCTAAGCTGATTGATCACCGTTGAGAAATGGAGGGATAAAGTGAATGTGTGTTTGCTCAGATGTGAAAGTCATGGAGACAGTAATGTGAGGAGAGGGGCAGGGGGGGGGAGCGTCTAGGTGTGTAACTGTCAGACTCAGAGAACAGGAAACATGGGGTTGGGAGTGATGTGGGTATAATTGCAGTAACAATGAAAAGGGTGGATATCCAGGCTGCTGTGTTATACACACGCACACACACACACACACACCACAAGGTTGATAATTACCGTCACACCTGTCTGAGCGATACAGTTCTCCTCCTGGGCTGTCTGAGGTAAAACATGTGAGACAGCAACTCTTGTAGCGAGGGGCGTGGATGTACACCTGCCCTGCTGAGATCCCCTTCATACTGTGTATGTGCTGCTGTCTGGTTGCCTGCGTGTGCAGTTCTGTACTAATGCCTGTAAGTATGCTGATATCTCTGTTTATGTGTATGTTTGGAGAGTCACAATAAAGTATGCTTTGTGTAGTCACCATTAAATCAAAATGGACCCATCTTTTTTTAGATATTGCAGTATTTATTATAAATGATTTATCCGTGCACATTTTTAATTCACACGCCCTCGTAATCTTTAAAGGGGACATATCATGAAAATCGGACTTTTTCCGTGTTTAAGTGCTATAATCGGGTCCCTGGTGAATCTACCAACCCAGAAAATGTGAAAAGTGACAATCCAGTAACTTTGTTTTGGTAAGCTTTTCTCTGCAAGTATGTCGAAAAATAAGACGATCAGATTTTGCTCCCCTTCTGATGTAGGAAGGGGATCTTATTATAATAGTACCGCCCCTTAATCTGCACGTTTCCCCCCAGAAACAGTAAGCAAAAACCTACTTGTGTGCGATAATCACTTCAAGCCGGAAGTATCACTTCAAGTGTTTTCACAAACAAGGACGGTACAAAGCAGGAATTGCTTCAAAGTTGAATCAATGTAACTCCACAACAACTACGTATATGTATCCACTAACCATTCAGAAACGTCCAGGTGCGTCTAAAAGTTGCAACCTCTTCCTGAATCTCTCCGTAAGGCTGCACTCCGCTACTGGTTATTTCTGAGATTTTGGATGAGTGAGATTCACGTGTTTTGGCTCGTTGTAAAGGATCGGCCATTTTCTGATGGGGGAGGGGAGCAGCAGCTCATTTGCATTGAAAGGGGCGTTTTTGCTCACACCCAAAAAGGGGCAACTTTGACAAGCTATAATAAATGATCTATAGATTTATATCTTTTGAAAAGGGGTATAATATGTCACCTTTAATCAAAATAACTTCCCGTCCTCTTGCAGCGAAATCTCTTCTCTTCTTTTCTCTGATGATGTGTTTACTGGTGCGAGGGCGGGACTTTCCAATTAATTCCCAAAGGACAAAATCAAGGGGCACCCTACATTTTTTCTTGTTTGAGAAGCCGTTTAATTAAACTATCGTAACTTCAGTTTCATGCCGACTAAAGTGTGTAGCAGAACACTTTCTGTGAGATAATGAATTATATTTTTAATGCATTTTAGAAATCCACACAGGATTTACAGGTTTCTTTATCTCTGGTCATTTTTTTTATTTATTTTTTACAGTTGTGCATCCCAATTAAGTCTTTATAAGATTGTTATATCGCCCAAAAACGTAAACTACGTTATCGCCCAGCGATATATTAAAGGTTGGATATATAGTGCATTATCTTCTCTTTGAAAGTGGATATTCATATTGTATATATTGTTGTCAAATAATTTGGGTTCAATTCCTAATTGCTGAAGGTTCATCATACTTAGAAGGTCAAAGAGAACATCAAGAACAAGCAAACACTGTGAGGCCAAATGAATATTTATCACCACCTGAACAAGTAGTGTTCTGAGTGGCCAGGGGACCACAGTAAAATGTTTATTCATAAAGGGATTATGTAAAATAGTCAGAGAGGCGTGTTGGTACATTCAGACAGGGTCTAATGGTCAGTAATTAAAACTCCAAGCTGGTGTTGAAAAGAGGAGAGAGCACTTATTGTTTTGGGTGTTCAAGAGAAAGACTGTTTTCCCTTGAGAGACCTTAGTCCCACAGCATCCTGGGTGTATATGCAAAATACATTGATTAGTGTGTGTGTGTGTGTGTGCGTGCGTGTGCGTGCGTGTGTGTGCGTGTGCGTGTGCGTGTGACAGATGGGGGCACATCACAGGCCTGTCACTAACCAAACACTAGCACATGTTCTCTGACAGGCCATCTGCTCGTCCTTTTCACCTTTTTAACTTTGTTCTTTCTGTCCAAATTTTCTTCTGTGGTGTGCATGTCTTTAGATACTTTACTGTGTTTTTGTCTGGGGTTTCAAATTTTCAATTTCTACAGAGTTGAAGGCATCAGAATTTAACATATTCTATTATGTTTTAATGTAACATATAATAAATATAATATATAATGCATGAAGCACCGTTTACTCAGGGTCACTTCCAAACCAAGCCATTTATATTGCTAAATGCAGTGCAGTGCATTTGTGTGTTAAAAGTTCTCTTTGAATTTGATGTGAAATCCACAAGAAGATTTTTTGTGTCCCTCAAGCTAAATTTGTAATCACTTGGATTCCTATCGAGAGGAACCATATCGCAGTCTGTCTGTCACTCTTTTTTTCTTTTACAAACGCAACTATTGCTATCTTTTGTCCCTGTTGTGAAAATAATCTCAGAGGACATTAGCATTAACTGAACTCAAATCAATATTTAATTTCCATGTATTTATTTGTTTATTATTTGGGAAGTAGACATATAGGCATCTTTATTTTATGTATTATTTTTTGATAATGACTGACTGTAATATTGTACTCATTGTCTCAGTCTCTCCATCTCATTAACTTAATAATTCACATAAAAAGCCACATACTCACATGCTCCATTACCACCAATTGATCTATTCTGAATGTGGCCTTTCAAGCTTTCCAGTACCATGAGACAGGAGCAGGAAAATGCACCAATACTGTGTGTTTGGATTCAGGGATGCATGTTGGCCTCATGTTGCGATATCACACTAAAGACATTTGTCCTGTGCGGAAACATGCCAGACTCCTATCTATCTCTCCATCTTTCTGGTACCGCAATCAGCTTATGATCATTGATGTGAATATAGAGTAGGCTGTAAGCTGAACAAGAAGGCATGTGCAAGTCTGTCCTATGCAGCCAACTTAAACACAGACACCAGTCTGACTTATACAGCAATGCAACTGTTTGCTTTCTGAAATGTAATTTGACTGAAGTGCTGGAAAACTTTCCACGTTTACAGTTTTTTGACTGTGAAAAAGTGGTTTAAGCTCATGTAGGCAATGAAGCCATGTAAATGCTGACTTGTGCTCTTGCTCAGACATGGAAATGTACTAGAGACAGGCAGACAATGCTTTCTTGGTGTTGTAAATGTTGAAGTCAGGCTCGTTTTAGACAGATCTTTATTGGACACTTTTGTTTTTATGAGCTAATTTTGGCACAGTTTATTGTTTTTGTTACGTTGTATTTTGATATTCCACTTAGTAACTATAAGCAACATTGCAACTACATGTCAAATAACTCTCATTAGAGTATAGTGTTTAGTTAGGTTAGGGTTTTGGTTTGGGTAGGTTAAGGTTAGTAGAATAAGTTGACAAGTACTTGCAATTAACTTATCGTCAGTAGAATGACATGTAGTTGCATATTTATATTGTTAGTAGAATGTCTAATGTGGACAATCGAAATAAAGTGTAACCATTGTTTAAATGCAGTATACACACACACACACACACACACACACACACACACACACACACACACACACACACACACACACACACACACACACACAGTTTAACTGAGGAAGAAAACAAGGCTCAAATGGGGACTAATGACAACAAATGCAACCAAGGAAACAGAAAGGAAAAACTGGAAACAAAGCTGCGTTTCCATTACCCTTCAAATTGTGCAAATTGAAATTGCGAATAGAAAATATGGCCAATGGAAACACGTCAATTAAACACGTTATATCGCAAAAAAGTTTACACTTGCATCAGGTGGTTTTTCAGGCAATTCGAAAAATAAATATTGCGCAAAACTGTAATGGAAACAGTTTTTTCACATTTACAGGTCACCAGGTGTAAAAGTTGATCATTCTTTAAAGATGACACGGTATCTTTGGACAGAAGACGAGACAGAGTTCTTTATTAAAGTAACAACAGGTAACTTTTCAACCTTCATAATATATTTCCAAGTCTCTTGTGATGGTACATCGACTTACAATAGGTTGAATGACACGTCTGCCATAGCCTGACGGGGTCTGTAGCGTTTTTAATCGTACTTTTAAACTTCGGGTTTCGGGTAGTAACCGGCGAACAAAGAGAACTACAGAATTCGACTGCTTTACGGCATATACGTCACTTCCACCACCACCCCCACTTCCTTAAAATCGGACTTGCGAGCCAAATGTTATAGTCATGGCCGAAGCAGCACAGAAAAACAAGAAAGCAAAGGTTTTATCGGAGCAAAGCAAAAAGAGAAAAAGAGAAAGTGATCGCGTTAAAGGCAGAACGAGGATCAACATTGCAGAGCTGCCAACTCTCACGCATTGGCCGTGAGACACCCGCATTTGATTGGTTTCACACGCTCACACGCCACACCCCCGGTTTCTCACGCTAAATTGTCAACCCGGTCGGTCAAATCCCTGAAAGATGAGTTTATCTATAGATCTCTACCTGTTGAGCCACTCGTGATCGACAAGTTATACCGCAAATTAGTTCAAATCTCCCGGAATCTAGAGCGAGCGCGCACGCGAGACAGAGACTGTGCTGCAACGCGCGCGGACGGCAGAGAGAGAAAGCGAGCGAGAGACCTTGCGTGTGCAGGGAGCATCGAACCCCCCATCGAAAAAAGAATGCCTCTCTCTAACCTCTCTAATTCGCTAGAGTAGTAGCGAATTATCAATCTGGTAGCTTGTAAACGATATTCTAGTTTTTGATGGTTAGCTATCGCTAGTATTCTCGTTCTGATTTGAACTTTGCAATCGATGAAATGCAAATAGCAAATGTTTGACCTAAAAAGTGTAGTCTACTCAACATGTACAAAGAAAGGAGGAAGATTATTAATAAAATCATATTTTAGGATACCTAACATGTCTGTAATATTTGTTTATTTGTCTTGCCTCAAGCTATAATGCAAATCGATTTGTAAAATTTGCAGATTCATTTATGGTAGCTTGATATTATAATATTGACGATATATGGTTATTATCAACCACTCAAACATTGCATTGAAGTATCATATAGATTCAGTAAAACGGTAACCAATAGACTAGGCTACTATAATGACGCTGGCTTGTAAACGCGATCATTTGTCGTTATAAAAAAAATAAAACACATGAAATTATATTCATATGACATGCTGAAATATATGCCACTGTACCTGGGATGAAGACATTTCACACACGCGGGAACACCTGCATGTGACCTCCTCCTACAGTGTTCAGGGCTATCATGGTTGTCAACAAATGCACGTGCATGTAGGATGACAGTTTACGACAGTAGTAGAGGACAATACTGTTTCCCAACTGTAGGGGGAGCCCTTGCCATTAATGTCACAGTTCTGCAAGAGATAGGACCCAGATGCAAATGAGAAGACAAGGGGGTTTTATTAACAAAACTGAAGACTTGATACTTGATACAGCAGGGAGAGTGAATCATGAACCACTAGGCAGCCCGATCTCATGAACGTGCGTATCTATAAAACGAATGTTATTTCTCGTGCCATTTATACGCCAAAAATAGTTTTTGCGTCTATATGATACGTAGTTTTCCCGTGCATATGATATGCACTTTATGGCGTGTAATACGCACGCACTCCCCACCCCCCTAAACCTACCCAAGGGGTTTTCAGTGCGTAGCATATGCACGCAAAAAAAACATTTTTGGCGTATAAATGGCACGAGAAATGACATTCGTGGTATAGATACGCACTTTCATGAGACTGTGTTGGTATAGGGCAGGGCAGACGACAGGCAGGAAGGATGACCACTGAGATTGTCAGTAAGTTGGCGATGACGTGAGTGCAATAGAGGCGGCTCCAAAGGAAGGACCAGGCAGGGACACAAGGAACTGGTAGCTTGAAAAAAAATGGAATTGCAAAAGAAAAGCAAGACTTCCACTTAACAGGGAAAATAAGAACTGAAGAAAATAACCAACAAAAAAACTTAAACAAAAGAGAACCCAAACCCAAGGTTATAATGCACAACAGCTAAACCTAAGCAAAACATGACAAGAGAAAAACAAAATAGCAACAAGGATACTCTGATACTGGAAATAAGATTTGTTTTTGTTTTTTTTAACTAGAGCAAGTGCTAAGATAACTTCAAGGGCACAAACTGGAAACCACCACAAAGTACACACACAACAAACCAGCAAAGACATGAGGGAAAAAGACACAATATAAAGGGACCAGAGCACATGAGGATCAGGTGATCACAATTAGTGAAACAAGGACTAAACAAGGGGGTGTGGTAAAGGGAAACAAGGAGGCGGGAAATGAGGAGCACATGGCAAAAATAAACAAAGACAGAGCCATGTGCTTAAACACAAGACAGACATATACACATGAAACAAAGACAACACAGACAAGGCTGCCAGGGCAGAACCCTGACAATTAATACTTGGGATAACATGCCCACGTCTCCTTTGATTAAAAATAATGGCTAGTGCGGTGGCTGGGATATAAGTAAACCTACCAACATCCATTGACATGATTTTTGGAATGACTTATCGCGAGAGGAAAAACAATTTCCAAAAAAGTCACATAACCTTGGGTAATGGAAACGCTGTCATTTCGCAATATTTTTTTGTTGACCTTTAGAAAATATTGCGAAAGTTTTGCGCAAATCTGTAATGGAAGCGCGGATACTGAGAACCAACCTAAAAGACCATGAAACACTAAACTGAAACAAGCTACATTATTATCCCCCCATCCCAAAAAGGCACATCCTCGCACCATAACAGTCCATGGGAGAGTGGAAGGAGGAGACAATGGACTGAGTAGCTAGGGAGGAGCAGTGCCAAGATGAAGGCCCATGGCAGAACTGATGTAGGGAGGGGCCAGGGTGGGGCAAGGAGCTTGTGCAGACTTGCAGGATCAAGGTGGAGAAGGGGGCTGGGCAGACTGGGGCAGAGCCAGTGAGAGTGAGGACAATGGTGAAGCCGAATGGAATGAAGAGGCTGGTGGAGCCAAAGGGGTGGAGGGACGAGGTGGAGCTGAGGAAGCGTGGAGCCAAGGTGGAACCGATGATTCAACAGGACGAGTCCAGAGGCTTGAGGTGGAGCTAGGGAGTCGACACACCAGGACGGAGCTGGAGACCTGAAAGCCCAAGGTGGATCCGAGCTGCTAGGTGGAGCCAGCGAAGGTGGAGCTGAAAGCCTGAAGGGAGCCAACGGAGACGAACCCGAAGAACTACATGACATTGGCAGAGGAGGAGGGAGTGTGAGGCTGGGTGGGACCATTAGAGAATGACGAAGACTTGGTGCTGGGCGACGAGACAGACTGAAGGTTGGATGGGACCAGTGAAGGAGGGAGGACTTCAGACAGGACTGGGACATCCAGACAGCCGGATGGGACTGGCAGAGGAGGAAGGCGGCCCAAGGGTGGAGACAAGGATGGAAGCTGTCTTGGTGTCATTCAAATCAATTAGCCACTCCTGGCAGTCCAACTCCACCTAAACTCCCACTGGGATGGACATGCCTGGTCAGACTTGGGAGCAGGCTCGGGCTCCAGGGCGGACAATGCCTCTTGCAGAGGTATGTGGTGTGTATTGGCTCTGGGTGTAAGATCAACATCATGAGGGTGGGAGTGGACTCCAAAAACAATCCATCAAGGTGTGATCATCCCAAGATGTAAAATGGCAATAGCCCAGGAACTCCTCCTCATATTCCTCTGTATCCCAGGCATTCTAGAAAAAAAAGCACAATAAGTTCTTTGGCCCGAGAGAAACTGCTGCTATATCCTTTATTTAGGGTCCCTTCTTCTGTCACAGAAGGTTACAGCACTAAACTGAAACAAGACTGCACATTACAATATCACAATAATATATGGGTGTGTAAAAAAATTATTAATGGGGTCCGCAGTCTCTATTAATAGTTGTAGGGGGGAAAAAACCCCACAAATGTAATATACAGACTATTTCACAGACACGGAAAACAAAACATAATACACAGTTATACAATAGTTATTCTCAGTTATACACAGTACACAGCTGCTAATGGAGGTCTTGCTACTAACTACCTCAAATAACAGCCCATTCTCATCCCTAGGCGTCATGAAACTGACGCCTTGGGAATCATTTTGACCATGCTTCAATATTCGACGCTTTAGGCACCCTTTAGCGTCAGTTACATGACGCGATCCTAGGGCGTCATCTTACTGACGCTTTACCTTTAACGTCAGTTAGATGACGCTATCTAATCCTAACCCTACCCCAGACCTAAACCTACCCGCGTCATCTAACTGACGCTTAGGTAAAGCGTCAGTAAGATGAAGCCCTAGGATCGCGTCATGTAACTGACGCTAAAGGATGCCTAAAGCGTCGAATATTGAAGCATGGTCAAAATTGTCATTTTAGTGACGCCTTGGGGTGAGAATGCGTTGCAAATAAACCTCTCTTTCAAATATTTGTCAGGAACCTTCCAAACATTGGCAAACCTAGTCAATATGCCATCCTTAAAAGTGTTCGTAGTGTCAACCTGGTATTTTGGTTCCAGATGGACTGATAAAAGTGCAGTTGCATCAAGTCAGCCAATCAGAATGGAGCTTGCCAGATCAAGAAAGTTTAGAGTTTTTTTTTTTCAATATGTATCAGACAGTCAATGGACTGTGAGCGGTCTGTGAACTTGCCGTCTGAGGCTGAGAATAGGCTTTTTGATAAGCACACATGCATATGATGAACTCTCCTAGGTGGATATTTAGTTGGAGAGAGGGAGGTAGAAGAAAGTGGAGTGAGGAATCATTGTTATGAGTCATTGGCTCTTTTCTGATTATACCTGGCCATCTGCTAACACCTTTTATCCTCTCTTTGCCATTTCATCTGGTCAGAATCTCGGGAAGTATACTACTTCTGTCATTTCGTATCACATTGATGTAGACTGATATCTCTTTAAAGTCCTTCATCTATGTTTTTCTTTAGCTGCACTCTGAAGCGTTCTTTCTTTACAAAAAAAAGGAGAGAAACAGACTGGAATATCATACTGATCTTGTTAGTGATACAGACTCGCTTATGCATACCGAATCATTTTGCACCTGGCCTAGATTTGGGGGTTTTTCTCCACATTTTTCCCTTCACTTGCCTGAAAGAGGTTATTTACTGAGTTCATGTTCACTTTAATTTTCATTGCTGACCAAATACCACATTTTTCACGCAAATGTTACCTCTAATAACTTACTCTTCCCCAAGACATTCCAAACTCAAGCAAGTTTCTTTATTCAGTGGAACAAAAAAGTATACGCTCTTGTTGCTCCTTTCCATAAAATGAAAGTGACCAAAACTTTTTTGGACACTACAAAAAAGTGTCTAAAAGTTTCCAAAAATTACATTAAAAAATGTAAAAGTGGTCCATACAACTGAAGCCATGGGAAAACTTAAGAGCCATATGAAAAAGGAACAAACCCTTTTTTTAAGGGTAGGAAAACTTTATGCACACAAATATTATAATAATATTGAACAGTTCTCAAAATGGCAACTCAATCCTCATTGGCTTACCTGCATCTGCTACTCCACAAGTGGATCCATTTGCTATATCTATATCTAAATGCTATAGCTTAATACAAATTCATAATTATGGACTGATTATGTATGTGGAAAATGGAGATGATATGAAGAGGCATTGCTTTAGAAAGTACCAAAGTACAAAGAACATAAATGTAAAAGTCTGGAATTTATTAACATTATGAGTGGAATGTGTAGGGCGTGTTGTAAAGGAATTTTAATGTATCATGTGTCGTCATGGCATACATGGGGATATTTATGTCCCTAATACAATTAGGCCCCTTTTTTCACTTAATACCTTTACCATTTCAAACAGAACAAGGGCATGTCCTATTTCACATGTACAAATATGTCCTTTTTTTTCTTTTTCTTTTTTACAAAAACTGTTACTTTTAATTTTTGTATCTAATAATAATACTAATATATTCAACAAAAAAAAAAAAAAAAAAGTTACTTTAATCTAAATACAGGTTACAAAGTACCTTTGTATGTATGCATATATTTAATTTAAAAAATATATTCTTAGATGGCCTGTGTCAGACATGGGAGGGAAATTCTGCCAAATGTCTCATGCGGCTAAAGCCTTTTCATTCTTTATCGTTCAATTTTACAAAAGTGACCTGAAAAATTGTCCAATTCTACTTGTCGGGGAGTATTAGTCTGAAAAAGAGAGCTTTAGTCCTGACTCCTTGCAGATGTGGTCATTGTGGATATCAAAGAAACGACTTATTCAGAAAGGACCAAGATTTAGAAAGAACTTGAATTTCATGTTTAAAGAAGAAAAATATATTAAAGGTAAACTCCATGGAGGAATAAGACAAGTAGTATAAAAGGCTGAAGGTATGAGTGTCAGTAGCAGAGAGGTTTGCAGGCAGATCATTAATCACTTTCTGAAGGCAAAATGCATTTCTCACGGTGTACCCATAATTTAAAGTGAATATGGATTGAAAAGTATCTGCTTCAACAAAGGCAGCAATTGTTCAGTTAAGACAGAGCAGCAATCCTGAAGAAAAATGTATCACTGAGACACAAGCAGACTACAAAGCTTACAGCCTTGATCTATCTATCTATCTATCTATCTATCTATCTATCTATCTATCTATCTATCTATCTATCTATCTATCTATCTATCTATCTATCTATCTATCTATCTATCTATCTATCTATCTATCTATCTATCTATCTATCTATCTATCTTTCTAGTTTCTGTGCATCTATAAGTCTCCATCAGTTCATCTTCTTGCTTGTGCCATACTTTGCCAGATATTGGCAAGCTCAGCTCATTAAAGGAATTAATTATTGAAACATTCTGTGTGTGTGTGTGTGTGTGTGTTAGACTATATATTTGTCTATACTTTATCCAGTGCTTCATTCACTAACCTTCAAACTGACAGGTTCTGCAGAAATGAGGAGAAACAGCACGGCCGGGAACCATGCACATACAAAACCAGAGGCAAACTAATTACGCTCGGTATAATTAGCAAGCATGTGGCTGTCCGCCAGCTCAGCTCGCTGTAAAGAGAAACTCTGCCTCTGTTCAAGACTTAAAGGGAAAAGTCCATATTGTATTTACAATCATGGGAACTGCTGCTAGCCTTGACTCAGTTGGACCTGGCTGAGCATTTATTAGTCTCTGTGTCCAAATGTCACACACTGTTTGTGTGTGTGTGTGTGTGTGTGCGCGCTAGACACAATTTAGTTCATTAATTAGAAGTACAATCAATAAAGGCAACTTCATGATTTGTCGATTTAGAAATTCTTCTTGGCCTCAACAGCAGGTTCAGGTTTATTGGGAATTCATACGCAGAATGTTAATGAACTAGCTGCCTATTGGAAAGATCCATATGAAATGCACTTGATATTTTGGTGTATTTACAGTGTTTAATGCAGCTCAGAGGTGGAAGGAATGCATTTACACTGCAGTTACAATTTCATAAATAATGTTATGAGATTAATGTTTTTTTCATTATTGATTAATGATTAATGTTTAATGATTAATGTAGTTTTTCTCAGTCGCTATGGTACATTTCTCAGATCAGAATTTAAATTCTCAAAACCTGTTCAATCTTCACATCATTGTGTCACTTGTAAAAAAGCAGTTTCTCATTTCTTTGAACAAGTTGCAAATGCTTTGGTACATCCATGCAAATGATTACGTACAATTCTCAGCTGTTTCCTACATTATCAATTGCTTATGTCATGTTGATCAAAATGTATTATAATGGGTCTCTGTTGAATAGTCTCACCCATCACAACATTTAGGCATTAGTTCATAGCATACGTCTTTACATGCAAAATGGTTGAACAAGTTGTCATAATATGCACAGTTTTCCCTAAAGAGATTGTCCTTCGTTCACATTTCTACTTTTTTTTTGTGCCATGTAGTGCTGTCTTTTCCTTTCTGTATGGCAATGACATGGTCTGTCAACAAATTACAGTACAAACAGTAAAAGCGTAAATGTGAATCTTGTCCAGTCTCTTGCAATCAAACTCCCACATACACTAAGGTATAACCTACAATTTACAATAATTGTCATAAAATTTAGCTTTAGTTCACTTTAGCCATAGTTTACATCAGAACATCCCTCCAGGGTACACTGTTATATTGACAACATGACTAATTTGTCCGTCTTATCCGTACACAATGACACAAGGACTTGTCATTCTGATGGCACTGACATGTTCATTGACACAGATATGTACTTTTGAGAGATGAACTAAGGATTTTGAGCAATACACTGGCTTTTGGGCGTACACGCGCGAGAGATCACTTCCGGAGCTTTCCGGCGCTTGCCGGAAAAGACCGAAGCGTCCGCGCCCTCAGATCACTTGGACGTGGCTGTGTTTACAAGAGGTAAAAATGATATAAATACTGTATGAAACCGCTCGTTTCGTGTCTTAGGCCATCAATGTGTACTTACATTTACGAGTCATTAAATCATGTTTAATTTGGACTTCTCTGTGCATGCTCTTTGAGGTGGTGACCATAGACCTGCATTATATGACTGACAGACAAGAACGGTTTGACCTAAAAATATCAAAATTGAAACTACTGCGGAAACAAAGACACCTACATCTTGGATGCCCTTGAGGTAAGCTAAGCTAAAACATACCAAAAATTAATTTCAAAGTGAACTATCCCTTTAAAGGGGTCCTATTATGCCCTTTTGCAAAGTCTTTGTTGTTTTGGGGGTAATATGTTTTCATGCTTGATTGTTAAAAAAAATGCTTTATTTTTCACATATTTTACATTATTACAGCTCCCCTCTTCCCAGTCTGGTTGAACATGTTGTTTTCGATGAAGCCCCTCCTTCCGAAATACGTAATGAGCTGTGATTGGTTAGCTGTCCCAGTGTGATTGGCAGTGCTTTAGCGCGTGTTTGGGAAATTTAACGCCTCTTTATAATCGCGAGCTCTACTCAGATGTAAATTTTAACGATGGCGTTAATAAGTTGTGATCCATAAACAACAAATTGTCCCGACAAAATGGGAATGGATACGTCTTTCAGGAGAATCTTTTGTGCGTATAGCCTGCATTGTTCTCTCTTCTGGAAGCAGTTCTCTGTAAAATGTGCAACACACAGACAAACGTTGGTTGAGAAAAGGGCCCTAAAGATTAATATAAAGATTAATAAAACGTTACACTCACTTCAGTTCTTCTGGAGGTGCAGCAGGAACACAAATTATTCAGGAGCAGCTTCTTAGCAAAACAGAACACCACAATCGCTTAGACGCCATTCTGCTCATAGACAGTGCTCCAGCATGTCAACAATGACCACGCTGGTCCGCGCGGACTATGATTGACAGCTCACTCACGAGCGAGGGCGGGTCTGTGTTGAAACGCTGCTGTCAATCAACAATCGTGGGAGGGGCGTCCGACCGTGTGACGTCACACGGTCGAACGGCTTGATTTGAGGCAGGGGAAAACATAGAAGGAGATTTAAAAAACAAAACAATGGATGGATTTTTATCATTTTATGATGGTTGTGTACAGGCACTGCCAACACACATTTCAGTACAATCAACTTGTAAAAGTGCATGTACCATTATATGACCCCTTTAAGGAAGGAGCTAATAAGCAGGAGTCACTGGATCTTGTCTATATGGAGTCACAACAGGACACAAACTCGTATGTTAAAATGGCATTTAATGAATAGCTTATTTGAACAAAATATTATGTAAGAAATCAATTAAGCAGCTTACAGTACATGTATAGCACAAACATCTTCCTGCAGTAACCTTGATGTAAGTGTTTGTTTAGGGCAAAATAGGGACAATGCACTACACATCATGGTTACTGGATTGGGTTTTATTGAGATCAGTTGTGCAAAGAACCCTAGAATTTAACTGATTTTAATGTTTAAAGAGAGCCGAACCTACAGTATTAAGCTTTTTACAGTATTAGCTTTCTTTAGAGTGCAATGTTGCTGTTTGAGCATGAAACCAAGGTCATGAAAAGAAAATCCACACCAAATGGAGTTATTCTTTATTTAGGGTATGCATTGAACACACACCCTCAGCCTGACTGAGTGGCAGAAGATTAGTGAAATCATAAATTCGTGGGTTTGCTTCATTTACTGCAAGTTTTTTTTTTTCATGCTCAAATGGGGTCCCCAAAGACAATATGAGGGTTAAAATGATGTATCTTTCGAATCTTGTATCTTGCAGCAGGTCACACGGAACGAATTGCGAAATGTTATCCTTTCATATTAAGTAATGAGTAGGCTATGCGTTTAATAAATGCAACTGAAAACATAATGGCATTGTTATGACAATTGAATACAATAGAACCAAAATATTAAAGCTATGATTTGTTAAAGCACATTGTCTAAGGTTGTTCGTAAATAATTTACATTTTAGTGCCGTCAATACATCAGTATTGTACATTTCAGTGTCTTATCGAAACGTAAGAAAATGTACGTGTGGTACATTACACATAAAAATACATACAAAAACTCATGATATCGCGTGGGAAAAACGTGTTTTTTGAACATTCAAGCATGAAAACCTATTCTAGTAGACCCCAAAATCTAAATCAAGACTTTGTAAAAGGGCATTATATGGCTCCTTTAATACAATTAAAAGTCTATGCAATATCCTAACATCAGGATCTTTGAGATTTTTTTAAGATATAAGGAGAAGATATAAGGTTCAACCTAAGGAATATCTTGATGACATATAACCCGTCCTATTTGTCTGTGTAGATATGTTTTCTCTTGCTGGGAAAAGGATCGCAGGGTCATTTGAGCCGAAACACTCTCAGCTCAGAATAATAAACCGGAGGAAGAGGGCCCTCAGGGTAGCCAAAGAAAACAGCTCTCTGTTATGGATGAGTCTTGAATGCATGAAGAAGTGTGCATGATGAATGTTAGGCGCAAGAGTGAAAGGGCGAGCAAAGTTCAGCGACTCGAGGTACTGTGAGCTCAAACTTTTTATGTGTTAATGTATGCCACTATGTTACGAATCTGTGCATGAATTTTTAAAAGAAGAGTTTTATGTCTTATGTCAAAAGGTTATTCTTTTCATTCATTGATATGTGTACTTATTTCTCCAACAGGAAATATTGGAACTGTAGTGTCTCACTCTCAACACGACCGCAGTTTACACTGGACTGAACACAAAAATTCCTAAAAATCAGACAGTAGAGAAAGAGGGATAGTGAATGAGAGATTACAGCTAAATATTTTGTCAATAGCCGACAGGTAAGGTTGAACTCTTTACTGTGATCAAGCTATTTGGAGAAAACATCTCTGATTTGCCCAGAAGTGAGTGATTCATTTCGGGAGAGTGACATCTTTTATATTGCATTCTGTCACAGTTTGAGACACTAATAAATCCTGTCAGTCCCTGTAGCGTTCTTATGCCATAAAAACATACTTGACACGAGTACACAGACACAAATACTTGGCCAAGCACATTGCAAATGGACAGTTGTACATTCTTCCACATCTGTGGTTGTAACAAACCTCAAAGGGCAATAGAGTCTTCACATGCCATGGACCCTTTTCACATTTCTGGGGTTTCTGCGGAGGGCTTTTCACACTTGCAATAGTTAACCCTTGGTGTAACGCAGTTCAGATGTTATGAGAAGAAGGCAGAAGAAGAAGGAACCGGCAAACAATCAGCAAGTTTAATAACATAAAATAAAACAAATACAAAACAAAAGTAAAAGACAGCAGCCCCTCATGGACGACTGCTGGACATATAATAATACAAAAAAACACAACATATGTTCAGGCCTGTTCCTCTCTCGATCTTCACAGTCGGCGTTCCTCCTTTATGCTTCCGCTCCTCCATGAGAGATACGAGACTGGTGCGTCTCACAGATGTCGTTTATCATTAATCACGCCACCGGCCTCGCGCCGTTCTCTCACGTCCCTCGACCTGGTCCTGCTCGCCACACTGGGTCATTCTAAACCCCATGAACTGAATCCTTGGTTATCTTGTTTCACGTTGCTCCACGGGTTATCTTGCACACACGTGCTGTGTTCCAGTCCACTTTTAGACACGTACTTGCGAACTTCCCTAAGCACTTCCCCTCGCGGGAATCCCTGCCGCCATTTTGAAGTGCGTTCCACTGAAGTGGACGAGGGAAGTTTATATGGACAGACCCTCGCTCCCTCGATTTTGACAGAGGGAGCGAGTCTACTTCATATGTACTTTAGGCAGCTCCATATACCACAATGCAACACGATTGTGACGTCACCGCAGATCTCGTCTAATCACTACCACCACAAACAACATATATTAATTAGGATTTTTATTTATTTAAAACAACCCAAACCAGGGCTGTAGTACTCGAGTCCGGTCTTGGACTCGAGTCTGGACTCGAGACCGTTTTTCTATGGTCTCGGACTTGTCTCGGACTCGCTGGTATTCGGACTCGGACTTGTCTCGGTCTCGGCCACTGGTCTTGCCAAATATGGCTTTTGGTCTCGACCGAGTCCAGGTGTCTTTTTTTATGTTCCCAGTAACGTATTATTGTAGTATGCACCCGCAGACTTCCACAGAAACCTCCGCAGATTACCGCAGATTGTAGTGCCCGTCATTGACGAGTACGACCTGCGCGTGTGTGATTTCTTTTCTACTATTTGCTACTGCAATACCGGTGCATAGCTGAAATAACAGATCTGTCTATTCACTGCTGATCATAATATGAAATTGCTATATGGACTAGTCACTGTGAATATTAAAGACTGCTATCAAATCTGATTTTTCAGCGCCGCAGGTTCATGTACTACACATACTCAAGTACACGTTTATCTTCAGCATTTCATCGTCAGATACACTCAGAAATCCGTCAAAATAAAAGTTCGGTTTAACGTGAAGAAATTACCACAGATATATTTTACTGGAGTGAAGCTATATTGTCATTTAGTTGCTCAAATGCTCAGTAGGCTACTAGTACCTAGCAGTGGTAATAGTAGTGGGTTGGTGTTTGTATCAGTTCTTATACACTGCTATTATGAGATATCATCATATGTCATCATTCTTTTTTCTTTAAATTAGAAGATTATATGATATCAAGGGGAATGTCTCTATACTTAAAAATCCTGGGTGTTGTGACACTGTTTTTGCTTTTAGATCAACAAATAAGAACCCAAAATGATTGTCATTTAATGTCATAATGTCAAGACTTTTTTCCTGTCCTGGACTCGGTCTTGACTCGGACTCGAACCTTTTTGGACTCGGTCTTGTCTTGGACTCTAACCTCTTTGGACTTGGTCTTGACTTGGACTCGACTAGTCCTGGTCTTGGACTTGTCTTGGACTCGACAACGGTGGTCTTGACTACAGTCCTAACCCAAACACACACATACACACATATATATATATATATATATATATTGGATGCTGCATTAAACAAATTCTTAAAGGGAATAAAAAAATAAAAAACATAAATCAACTTCAGAGCTGATTCCAAGTGATCAAGGGCTTAGGACGTTCCAATTCAGCCCATTGCAGTTTCCGGCAGTTGTGGGCACTCATGCAACATGACGTATCCGAGTGAATGAGACGGAGGGAAGTTAGCGAGTGAAGGGCATAACAATTTTGGACTGGAACGCAGCATGGGTTAACGTTCTTATTTGCATATTTGCGAGTCAGTGTCATTGATTGGATGAACGCAGCACGCGACCTGTTTACAAAAAAGCTCTAGCATTGCACATCCTCCTATTGTCGACTGTAGGCTACTTTTGAGTTTATACTGGATGCTTCGGACTTTAAAGGTAAGAATGAAACGGTCATACTCAAATTGTCGCATTTTCTGTCAGCATTTTACATTTTTCTTCTCAAACGCTGAATTTATTGTTTATATATAATGCACAGTGCTTATGTGACAGTGTGTATGCAAATAGATATGTAAATATGTAATTTTTGAGTTTGCATTTGCTCCAGTTGAATTTGCTAATTGATTGATTAGTTGAGCACCTGTTACTCGTTTCTTGGATTGGTTTTGTATTGAGCTTATTTTCTGTCAGTCTTTGTTCCATCTTCGTTGCATTCTTAATTGGTTGTTCTGTTCTTGTTTTCGAAAGCCCAGTATCATAAGAACCATTGTCTTATATTAAGTTTGTGAATGAACCATAACTGCTGCAAATAGATCCTGCTCTATTTCATCTCTGCGTCAGCCAACTGTGACACACTCCCTATATTAAAAAATATATATTAGAAAAACTCACGCAACAATGTTCTATTTTTCTGTAATTTATGGCAAAGGTAATATAACACAAAGTATAGTGCTAGAAATAGAGATATATTTTTGAATGAACATATAGAAAACTCGACTTGCTAGATGTGCGGTGTTAATAACTGTGGAAATGCATCATCACAGTCTGTGAAAAGGGTCCGTTAGACCAGATTCAGTATCCTAGCTTTAATCATATAAAATATATTACTTTCAATAAAAATGATCTCTTGTGTGAAAGCACAATAAAAAAGTAGATGTAAAAGAAGGATTTTGGGTTGGGAATGGAGGGTGGAGGAGAAAAGCACAATACTGTGTGTGGTTGGATTTGCTTTCTTTACCGAAGGAAACTTCCTTTCTATGGGCCGTGTCTCCCCATTAACCGCAAAAGCCGAAGATAACACTTGAGAGTGCTGCTTTTGGCCTCTCCTCCATCCGTGTGCTCAACTGATTTCCACAGGAGAAGTCATCAGAAATTGTTAAGTGATCTTTAAAATAATAATTGGTTGATCATTTAGGCTATGATATTTTCATGCCCTTAGGATTATATTAAGTCAACTAAACAGAGGATTGCACAAGTGAGTTTAAGGAAATACAACCTTTTTACACAAATATTCATATTTTATATTAGTATAGTTTACAGAGACATTTTCGTATGTTTGGACAGATGCTGCTGTGCATTCATATTTTATGAATCCATTATATGCATTAAATATATTTGTACAGGTACTGTTATATTGATATTATAATGTCAAATTAGCTAAATGTGTTAAGGTGACACTATACACATGCTGTTCAAAAGTTTTTGCAATAAATATATTCTCATCAAGGCAGAATTTTATTTGTTTAAAATACAGTAAAACAGTTATTATGTAATCAATTCAATTTAAAATGGTTGTTTACTATTTGAATATATTGTAAAATGTAATTTATTCCTGTGATCAAAGCTGAATTTTCAGCATCATTGCTCCAATCTTTACTAGTGTCACATGATCCCTTTAGATGTTCAATAAACATTTATTAATATTTTCAATGTTGAAACAGTTGTGCTGCTTAATACTTTTGTGGAAACTATGATACTTTTTTCAGGATTCTTTGATTAATAGAAAGTTCAAAATAACGTTATTTGAAATATAATTATTTTGTTTTGTAACATTATAAATGTGCTCACTGCCACTTTTCATCAGTTCAACACATCCTTGCTAAATAAAAGTTCAGTAAATGTATTTATTTCAGTAATTTAAACAGTAGTGTATTTATTGATTAAATCCAATAAAAATCAATCTACTAATTTAAAGTTCACAATACATAAAGCTGTTTATATGTTATAAGCTTAAGTTTTAGATGCTGTCAGTGTGTTAATAATGCAAATCGGTGTCTTGCACTAGAACCACACTGTGATTGGATATTCCTAAATAACATACGCTTGTTTCAGACAGACAAGACAAAAGTGTGCCTATAATACCTGTAACAGTGTCCATCAAATGAATGCACGAGAGCATATTTTGTGACAGACTTGTTGGAGGCCCCTGGAGGGCCTCCTCTTTTCAAACAGGACATGTTCGTAATGTTGTGCATATGTGCATGATCCCCCCACCTCACCATCTGAAGTGTTGTGGGAATGATGTATGACTAGGAGTAACACATTACCCAGCTGGGCTGTATTTTTCTGGAAGGTTTGGTGTTGACTCGTTCTCTGTTCTGGTCTTTTGATATGCCACATTCTTTGTAAAGCTCAAATGCTAACCCCTAACCCAGGAGAGCTTTGGGAAAAGTTTGTTTCAGTATATACTCTTGCAGAACTGGAGAACAGTGTTGATTTTGGTTGAAGAAGCAAAGATCCCCTGATAAATCTATTCCACGGTGATCCATCTTTTCTGTCTGTTTCCATTAATCACTCCCTGTTCTCCTGGTTCTGTAATCAGCTGAGTCTCAACAGTCCACGTTCTACTGTTGTCTTCTTCCAAAAGTCTCCTGTCCCCGCAGTTCAGGCTTCAAGTCTCGTTCAAGTACGAGTAGATGGGAAATTCAAAAGCTAACATTTACACAAAGAATACTGATAGAGGAATAGCAAAGAGAGAAAAAAATAAAATATCCGCAGTTTAATCCATGTTGGAAAGGACACGGCCCAAAAGGCTGGTTGTGTAAATGGTGTTGTGTTGGTGTTTATAGGTTACTGGCATGCTGAAAGGTTACACGCTGCCATTTCCTTCTCCTTCTACAGCTTGACATTTCGTGACACCCTTGACCAACTGTCTATTAATTACGGTGACATTTCAGGCTAAACTGGCTGTCGAAAAATGCCAGAGGAATCTTAAGACATTTTACTGAATGGGAGGATTTTTAGTTGCAGCGGTAACATCAGTCTCCTCTCTGGTCAGGGTCAGATGATCAGTGATTAGAGACTGAAGGTCATTATTGATCATCATGCTGAAGCTTCCTGTATATATGTGATCAGTGAATCTTGAGGAAATATTATGGGTTTAGTACAAGTTAAGCTCTATTGACAGCATTTATGGCATAATGTTAATTACCTTCACTGTTTTTAAGAAAGCAACAATTGCTATTACAGGAACACCCTTTCATGTTGGAAGTACAGAAGTAAACAGCGGCATCATTCCCGTAGGAAATGTGAAGCTCAAGGTTTTGTTAAAGCACTTATTGTACATGAAGTATTCAGTAAAACCCTGCTTATTATTTGATCTGTAAAGTAATGTAAATCATTGTTTGTAACTATGTCACCTTAAAATGAAGTGTAACCATTGTACTTACTCAAATAAGTAATACTGAGTAACATTAATTAACAACATGTAATTACTATTGAGCATCCATCCATCCATCCGTTCACTTTTATAAACCATTTTGGCTTTATTAACATGTATAAAATCTCCATTCCATAGCCACATCAGATTACCATTACCTTGTTCACTTTCATAAACCATTTTGGCTTTATTTACATAAACGTTGTCCCCATTATGATGATTAGTGTTCCCGTAAGTTGGATTATTTATTTTTTAGCAACTGATGAAAGTGCATGCTATCAAAATTCCCTATAATATGTCATGCTTCTGACTGCAATGACACCTTTTGTACACTTTTTGGAATCAGTGACTAACAGCTGGATTTTGACACACAAGATCTCAAATGAGCATGAAAGTCTTTAAAAAATAGCAACTTTTCATTATTAATGTGACTAGTTATTATTAACTGTCACATTGAAAGAACTATTCTCATAACCCATGTTTATGAACAAACTGCTTATGATCATACGGTTATTTGGCATTTTCCTTTGTTTTTGTTTTGCAATATACGCAAGCTCTTTTTAACTGATTTTAATTTATTTGTGTACAGATCCTTTTGTAAGGACTGGGCCAGGGTGAATCTGAATAACTAAATACCTTCGTGCTAAAATCCCAAAGCCTTTAGCCCCAAAAGGCCTGGAACTTGAAAAAACACACACACACACACACACACACACACACACACACACACACACACACCTCCCCCACAGCTGACACCCACACTCAGGACAGAGCGTGGTGTCCGCTTACAAGACATTAAGACATTTTATGACATTTTTGGAATGTCTCAAAGGAACTTATTTTCTTTAAAAGACATTCAACCAGATATATTTGATGTGTTTTTATGTGTGTCCATTTGCCCATGTCACATTGGAATAACTGTGACTTTATCATTATGCATTTTTACATTTAACTGTCTATTCCCAGTATTGTTATACGTCGTTCTTGGTCTTGTTTTAATTCTCATGATCCAGCGGAATTAATCAGATACAAGAAATTACAGTAAAAGTTATGATTCTATGTGCACCAGCTTTTGGGGACAGTAAGAACCAAAACTTAACATGCTGTCAGAGCCTGGGGCCTTAGATAACAGCATTTACGACCGCACCAGGAATGTCAGAGAAGTATGTCTCTCTCTCTCTCTCTCTGAATTCTAACCAAGGAGGAGAAATGAATCCTGTATTCATATATATATGCTATTATATATCCACTTGAGAATTGTATGAACGATGTATCTAAGTTCCCTATTTCATGAGTTGCCTTTCTGTGGTTTGGTCTATGTTTCTCGACAACTCTTAATTGGATAATGTTCAAACTTTGCCAACTAATGTTTAACCAAATCCATTTGTGGCAAGTTTGGTCTCGATAAACTCCAATCTTCGTTCCCCATTTGTTAATTGACATTACATTTTGCTAAACTTTGTGACACACTAGTATTATAAGAATTGTGAAGATTCTTCTCTTAAACAACCGACGAGATTAGGGTTTCAGATGTCTCTCTCTGGAGACAAAGGGCCATAAACCCAAAGTCCCGCCTGTAAACTTCCAACCCTCTAATTGGCCAAGCCAACAGGAAGAGGCTGGATTTCTCAGAAAGTGATAAATGACGCTTCTCCCCTTCGCTCGCTCTCTTCCTGCCGTGTCATGATGTAACGTCTCGCCTCCGGGCGAGCTCTTCGCCTTTCTTTTATTTGTTTCTAGTTTAGTTTGTGTTTTTCAGTTGTAGATAAGTCTCTGTGTTTAATTCCAATCGACGATTGAAAAGAAAACCCTGTGACATATCTCTTCAGCAAATCCATCTACGAGGGACCTTTAAACGAGCGCGCGCTCTCTTTGAAGGAGAAACACGCGCACGTGACCACGTGACGCGCCGGACCGAGAGACACACACGCTTCTTCAAAGCCATGGAAAGATGCAACGTTAACTCCGCGTGATTTCCCCGTAGAGATCTTTATTCCCTTTTTGTTAGTCAAAGTTTTGTTTTCCGTAGCCGACTCAGTTCACTTCCACGAAGTGAAACGAACTTAGCCGAACTATTTCCCTTTGGAAATGTTACAACAAAGACTGTAAACCTCCGTTCAACACGCGCGCCACGCAACCCACGTGACGCTTCCTCACACCCAAAAGGACTCAGCTCACGCGGCCAGACAGGGCCGTACAGGAATGTTTCGGCACAGAGAGAAACCATAACATACGTTGATTGCAAGTATAAATCTCTTTATAGAGCTTCTAAGAAGTTTTAAGATGATGTTCCGTGTTGTAATCAGAGAGGTGAATGTCTTCCTGCCAATGAAATTCTCCCAATTTCTCTGTTCTCTCTCTCCCCATCCCCTTTCCTCTCTCTCTTACTCGCTCACGCGTGTACGTTATCCATTGTCCAAACTTTATGCATTTCTCGTTCATTGATGTCTTATTGTATTGTTCATTGTTGTCTATGTGTTTGTAAATACATATATCCCATGTAACCGTAGTAAATACATAAGTAGTCATGCCTTTATTAAATCCATTATATTCATTTTGATTGATGTTACTGTGTCTGCTCATACTCCAGGTCTCTGAAATGAATAGATCAAGCTACGGCTTTATAAATTAAAAATACTTTTTAAAGAGTATGTGTTTATAGGGCAGAAAACCCAGTTCTTCTGGCCAGAGAATTGCGTTTCCTGAAATCCTATGAAGTAAGATGATATGTGGGATTCCCCCAATATTAATCTGACAATTGAGCTAATTAAATTTTACCTGTCTGTAAAACGTGATCTATGCAATCAACTTGTAGTTAAAATGCAAGGATACACGTATGCATGCAGGTAAAGTGATAGATCCTCCCTTAGAGGGAGAGTAAATTCAATGTAAGATTGATCTAATCCAAACATGTATGAATAATTATTAATTACCAATTATTAATTAATTTATGCAAATTCCCCACGGATTAGATCCGCCCTGAATCCTTACAAATGGTGGAGGATGCGGGCACATTTTAAACTTGTTTTATGAGCAAAATCAGTTTTCAATCTATGTCTATATTGTGATTTAATATTGTACGTGCGCCTCGAGTGAGCGAACGCAATGCGAACTCACCGCTGCAAAATAATGTCTGACATTCCGTTTGCCATTGTTAATAACTAAAAGTAAACTGCAGTTCATAGTATTAAATTTGTCCCACAAAAGACGAAGAAACCTCTTTTGAACGACGACATTTTTAATGTTAAACTCCCCTGTCCGAACGATGTTCTTCTGTCAGGGTGAAGACAAGATTTAGTGAATCGATGCTCTTTCACTATTCTTAAAAAGGCCTTATTTTATAATCGTTAGATTAACGATAAAAACTCCTGGTTAAAACATTGACTTAGCTACTCAATTGTAAAAAACCGAAAAGCATATTATCACAAGTGCTATTTGATATATGCTTGGAGTCGAAAACAGATGAATAATTCCTGTTTCCTTTTGCACGACGCAGCGAAGAAAACCTGCTAACGTGTTAAATAAATATAGCACCGATAAAAATCCAAAACTGAAAACATTTTTAATCAATGCTATTTGACATATGTTATGGGAGTCGAAAAACAGATGAATAATTCCTGTTTTCTCTCGCACAACGCAGCGACGAATCCTGCTAGATGTGCTTGTAAAACATAGCACCGAAAAAAAAAAAAAATCCAACACTGAAAACATTTTTCATCATATATGCTATTTGATAAATGTTATTTGGATCCGAAAAACAGATGCCTAATTCCTGTTGTCCACAATTTACGTGTAGTGCAGCGAAGAAATCCTGCCACACACTTGTGTGAAATATAGCATCGAAAAAAAATCCAAAACCTAAAAAACATTGTAAATCATAAAATGCTATTTGATAAATGTATTTGTATCCGAACGACAGACGTGTAATTCCTGTTGTCCCTATGTGTGTGTGTAGGAAAAATCCTGCCACGCCGTTTTGTGAAATATAGAACCGGAAAGAAATCCGTCGATATTTAAATTCCGCACTATTTCGGATTGATGCAGCAATTGAGGCGTGTAATTCTTTGCACGTCCTCTGAGACAGTCACTTGTGAAAGCAGGCGGGTTGCAATGCTACTGCCAAACGCTAGGGCGCGCCCTTGAGTTTCCCAGTATCAGACGGCCTCCACGTCCTGACTTTACCCTCCATGAGCGCAATAGCGCCATCGTGTGGACACTAGCGGTAAAGCGTCTTTTCTTCAATTTTCTCTTCCCACAACTTCAAAGTTTACCAGTGAGATTTTGAACTCGTGTTTCTAACTTTCAATGCATGGCAATTTACAGCCTCGTTTACTAACATGATTTTCCCTGCCTTGACTGTGTGCACTTGTTTTGGATTTTGGTTCAAACCACATTTGAACTTAAAAAAAATTCAAAATTATGTCTTGGCCGTTTCTGATGACCGCTCTGTTTTGAAATGGCTTTCTCCCAGTTGATCTTATGTTGGTTACTACCACTGACACCTCACTGTGGTCGTGATCATCAAATATAAGGCCAACCCTTAATTTCCTACACTTATTCAAATTTGGTTTGAAACAAACCGATTTCAAGGTTAATTTGAATTAAGTCTCATTGCCCGTTGGGAATTGTTTTATGGCTTTTTCTATATTTCCCTTTTCAAATTATTTTTAATAATTTTGATTTGATTTTATTACAACTGTCTCCTTGCTGTTCTAGAAGTTACTTAACATCTATGAATACGCTTGATTTGAATCGTATTTAAACCAGTTTGAATGCAATTTAAATCAAGTTCTCTGTCAGCCAGCTTGACCACTAAGAGGAAGTGGCCCAAAACCCTTTGTGGCCCAAACGCGCCACTACAGCCTGCTTCCTCCTGTGCTCTTCCTGCGGCTCTAAAACTCTCCTCCGAAGGGAGACTAGGTTATTCTGATAATTAACATTGTCATAATTCCCTTTGTTTTTACCATAATTTTAGTAAAGCCGTTGCCTTTGATTTTTCAAAAAAAAAAAAAAAGACACTCAATTTGATTTAGATAAAAGAGCTTTAATTCACGTTGAGGTTCAATTGTTCTTCATCCTGTTTTGTGTTTGTAGGTAGAAATCTCTCTCGGGCTGTGGCAATTTGACAGTCAGCTCTGCTCGAGGTCCGGCGGGTGGTTCGTCTGATCTGCGTCACCAGCACTGACTGAGCACGGGTCTCAGACTTTCCTGTATCTTTCCCTTCGTGCGGCCCGCAACACGACATTACCAATTCGGCACCGCCGGTTGTGTTCCAGGTCAAGTTGCTTGAAAGGGCGCACCTAGGTACAGATGCACCGAAAGGCCCGGGACACTGCTGTCAAGTGTTTGGGGCGACAGAAGGACCAACCACGATGCTGACTTCGAGCGGAATGACCTCATTTCACCCCAGGCAAACTAGAAAAAGGTATTAAACCCATCCACTTAGTATTGGCCACAGAATCTATGAATTCCCCCGGTCATTGAAGCGTGTGGCTCCCTTCTCCTCTCCGAGCCACAAACCGCAGGCTTAGGCCTCCTCTTCCCTTGTAACACTTCCTGTGTACTATTGACGCCATTTCATTACAGAACTTTCCATCTTTAATGGTTGCATGTTACTTCAAACTTTGTTATCTTGCCACTGCTCTTTTCTGTTGTGCTCTGTTCCTTTCAGTTCACCTAGAAGACAGAGCCTATCTGAGACAACAAGGAACGCTGAATAATAGTTTGACAAACCAAGCCGTTAGCATCAACAGGTGACCACTAAGCTACCGCCCTGTTAAATTTTATTCAGGCCCATACTGAACTACCTAAATTGTCCCACCGAATGATTTAACTGTCTGCATCAGTTAACCAAAATTTTCATACACGGCATAGCCCGTATTATAGCTCGTTAAACGTAGAACGAAATTGCACTGGTCTCTCTGCGTGTGTTGTGTTCCTCTCGCCCACAGTGAAGCCAGTTTGTTCCGGTCCCACAACCCGCTGGGACAACCTCGACACATGGCTGACGGCCATGACGGCTAACTTCCTGCCCGAGGACGCTAGTGACTCAGAGCCTCGAGCCAAGAGCATCGCAGACGTGGACAAGCTGACGGCGCACAAACCAAGCCAAAGCTCCCACGACAAAGACCGGTCAGACACGTCAACCTCACTTGCCAGCTCATCACACAAGAACGTCTCCACGAAAGGAGCCGCATCGCCCTGGAGCACAAAGTTGCAACGCTAAGGATGCAAGCCGAGGATGACAACGACCCCTAGCTACAAGAAGGAAGTGGAAAGACTTCAAACCGCCCTGGCTAACCTTCATCGACACAGACCGAAGTGAATAGTCAGAGAAAAGAACCAGAGAGGAACTCGACGAGAAACTCCGACAAAGTGAAGCCTCTTGCAAAGAGCAGAGACCGAACTGAAAGAGACTCGAAAGCGCACGGCCTGCGAAAAACCCAAAAGAGGCCCGTGCGACCATCCACAAGCCCGTTCAACAGAGACAAGATCTCGAACACGAACTTGGCACCGATCACACAGAGTCGCCACACTCTGTTAGACTGCAGCATGACCTGAAAAGGGGAAACACACACCACAAGTTTCCCCTGACCGGTCCGCACATTTCAGCCAACGCACAAGAGCTGAAAAGGGGGGTGAAAAAGCCCGCCTTCCACACATCTCTGACAATCTACAGGACATTGATTTTTCACCTGCAGTCTCCAACCGGTGAACACACGTCACAGACACCCAGCAGCACAGACCTAGAAGAACCTGTGCTACCACCACCGGCTCCGAACGAGTTTGCTGTGGAACTTACAACGAACCTGTGACTGAGGACACAAGTTTCAAGAAACTTTCCCTCCAAAACCCGTCAGCCACCATAGTTCTTCTGCCCCCACGCAATGCCCACTCAACGATGCGTGAAGGTCCCCTCAGTAAGAATTCCTAAAACCCCAAATTCCTGAACTGCAAAACCAGAAGACACACTGCACGAACACCGTGCAAGACTCAGCTAAAAGGTCCTTGATCAACATCGGACATAAAACTTTTAAAAGTAGATGAAAGTGTGCTCAAAGAGTTGCAAGACTCTGCGTCTGTAAAATTAGAATTTTACTGATTTAAAGGAATCTTAGACGGACATGTAAGCCTCAACGGCCGACAGACTATGCACGACTCTTTTGAAACAAACGGTTTCTAGATGTTGAGTAAATCGGCACCGCTAAACATTAGGTTCCGTGACAGTGAAGAGTTACATAGAACACCAGCTCCAAATAGGGTATACGTTACCTTGACGCCAGAGTGTAGTAAAATCACCTGAGTTCTAAACTACCGTTAACCCACGGGCGTGCACTTGATCATCGCGATCCAACTAAAACAAAACGTGCAATACGTGTTTCGATCGCTGGCTTGTCTAAATGCCGATAAAACAATAGCTGAAATTGACATCTCTACTTCAAGTAAAAGAGCCTTAGATTCTCAACTGGTATCAGTAACTTCAGCATTAAAGCGTAAGTCTGTGTGAAAAAGGTATCATCTCAGCAGCTTGTAATCTGTACCGATATCCATTCCGCTTTGGTTAAAAAGAAATCCAAATCGCGAAATGACTAAAACCTGTTTCTGACCAAGAAAACTCAGAACAGTGTTATCTATGTAGACCCGGGTGATGCTCCCCTTTCTACGATGTAAAGGCCCTCAGAAAAAAAAAGAAAAATAAATTTGTTGCTAGATTGATGTAATTCACCTAAATTTTGGCTGCATCTACAAGCAGAAAGCTACTAAGCGATCAAACCAAGTCACGTGCTGAAAAATCAGCATTTATGCACGAGAAGAAACGTAACTACATGCGCTTAGACAAGCGTTGACTTGCAGCAATTCTATTTCCTTACTTTGTAAACAAATAGAATAAGTCATGTAAAGTAAAGAGCAAAGTTGCATTAGTACAATTAGCAAATGCCAAAACACATCTGCAGTTTACTAAATGGAACATCAAGTTCTTGAAAAACAAAGTATAGGCGCCTCCTGTTAACCCGTTAAAACGTGTGTGATTCATGTAAAATGTACAGACATTCTTCAAGTACTGTTGAATTGTTCTGACATGCTCTGGTTCCCATGACAACAACTTGCCACAGGAAGTGTTAACTCGTAATGTCACTTTTGTAAACAAACCAGCATGGGTGGCTAAGCTAAATCTAGCCTAGCATCCAGCTAACTTAGGCTAAGCTAACCTAGCTCCCGCACAGCATAGGCTAAGCGAAATAACTTCCACAGTTAGCAGCTAGCATAATTTACTTGAACCCTTAATCACCGCCTGTGTTCCACAGGGCAAAGTATTCTAGAATACTTTCCTCAACACCAGTTAGGGTTTCTAATTATCCACTTTCCGTGTTTGCAATTCTTATTAGCTAAAGTTCACCTTCACTGGTTTAGGAATACTCCTTGCTAACCGTTGAAGACTAACTTCGCAGATCCCCTGTTAATTAAACTTAAGTTTAACTACATGTAAACTGCGTAACTAACTACAGAAGAATTTGTATAACCATAGGAAGTTTCATCTGCATGTTGACTAAACCTTTGGAGGGACACACACGATGTGGTTTTGAACATGCAACCGCTACAACCCACTATAAAGTGTTGATCAAAGCAAATCCAAAGTTTAGTCACTAATGCCACTGATTATTCTCGACTTCAGATCATTCCTGTGTTTGATCATTTTATTCCATTTTGCTTTAATTTTTATTTTATTTTCCTCATTAATTATTTCATTCCTTTGACCTTGATAATAATAGCAAGCAGCTATTCCCTGGTCTATTAGGTCATCTATATGATTTAATTTTTTTTTTTGCCTCTCTTGTCCGAGTGTGGTTCCATCTCCTATAGGGCCCAGAAAGGAAACAGACCCCCTTATTTGTTATTTTGGCTTAATTTCAACCAGTGCACTCGTTTTGTGACCCTTCAACACCACTACTAGAGTCCTGAGGATTGACAATAAGCAGAATTTAAATAAGAAAGCTGTCCTTTTCCCTATTATCGTTCACTTCGTCGAACCATCTCTAAGTCCAGAGAAATAATTGTCATAAGAACCACCTTACGTCATTTATTTCATCTCGGCTATGTCCTTTCCAGGAAATACCATCGGAACCACACAAAACTTAGCCTAACAGTCACAGCTAAGATAAGGACACAAGAGACACTTAGCTTTATGCTAAATGCTTAACGAACCTATTAAGCAGTAGTTCTGAACTTTTAGGGCCACGCATTAATCACTCACAACAAGTGTGCCAGAATGCCACAGAGCCCCTGCCTAACCGCTCATCAGTCACGACACCAGCCCAGACGCCAAGACTTCTGTAAAGCCTAATCAAAAAGGGGGTGGCACGAAAACTCTACCCAACCACCACCAGAGACATTGATTTGAGCCTTGAAGGCCTGCTAGACACTAGCTCGAACACCACGCTAATGTCAGCCCAACTCTCTGAAAGACTCAGTGCTACAGCTGAGCATCAAAACGAACTCTCAAGTCCCAAACATGTGAGCTGAACGTGCAATCCTACAGCCAAAACAACACTTGGCTCAAAACAGGTAGCTTCCGTTCACCCAGTGTACCGATCACGTACCCACTTCTGATTGGCCAAGTTCTGTTAAATCGCTTTGAGCCTTTAATAGACCCTAAACAACTGAATGTCTGAGCTCAAGTTCAAAAACCCCTCCCCCTCCAGTCACACAGGTCAAGAGAACCTAACTGGCAGGTCACAGAGGTCACAAGAACTCCCTCAGCCAGCCATAAAGGCACAGCCTCAGCACCAAATGGAGATGTGAACTTGCTACCCTGCACCTTTCAGCTCACCAAAGACTGTGACTAACCAAATGAACTTTGAGACAACCACCTCTCTACCCCTCCAACCACCCACGACCGCCGTCTGCACCCACCGACAACCGGTGCCTTCAGCCAACCTGCGTCGACAAGCACATGCTGCGTGCACTAAACAACATTCAGCGTTCTGCACCTGATGCCATCACCGCGCCACAGCTTGTGATGCCACAGTGCAAAAGGGGGGTAATGCCAATGTATGCCGCTGCACGCCGCAGCACCAGAGACACTTGCAAGACACCGAAGCAAGTGGCATACCGGCGAAATTTTTCCTCCCTTTCTCTCTTTCTCTCTCCCTTTCACTTTACCAGGATGCTGCTGTGCCTCCAGCCAACCAGAGGGCAACCACACTCGGACATCTCACCAGGTCTGGCACCAGGACTCCTTTTCTGCCGGACCCGCACTCAGAAAGTGAATGTGCCACCTGATCCTTACAACGCCTACAGAACACACTACCCCAGCGTAACAACACAATACAGCTGGGTAGGTGCCGATGGACAAAGGACTCCCGCACTCACGCTGAGACCGTGGTTGAACACATGCTCAAGCAACTTGAGAAAATGACTGTCACGAGCACTCACAACAGAGTGCATCCCTGCAGACCATCGACAAGACACTAAAGGGAACTGTGGTAACTTTAAACACTCACAGCGTTGAACCCCATGCACTCCAACACTCACTCCATGAAACAGCTGTTTACTGTCTTCCAGAATGACTTTGCCCAAACTCAGCTGGTAACAGCCCTGATGACAAACCTGCTGCAGGGGGTGAACTCCTCCATCGACAGCCTCGCCAGGGGTAGAATTCCACCGCACCTGATACCCTTAAGCCTCGTGAAAACCGTGCTGGCGTCCGCCATCACCACGCCAACTGACTCTTTACAAATACACCTTTCCTACTCTCTGGGTAGTGCCATCCCTCTCTGCGTCGACTACAAGCAGAGAAGGGGGGGGGGGGCTTTCTCTCGAACTTGCCCATCATAGAGTCAAGCCGAATCTACCGGCTCAAGAACATTGTCAAGGTCAGATTTTGAAAAATAACATTCACATCAAGATCCACACGCCGGACGGGGTTGACTGCAACGACAGCAACACAAAGCCGTCCTAAGCTCCGAACCCGTACGTGTGCACATTGACCAAAGAAATTCACTATCTCTGCCCTAACAAGCCTTTCCTCAGAGACAACACTGACGGAATCTGCGGGCTGCAGATCAGCGACACCTGCTGCCCTGCCGAAGCCAAGCTACGCACTCAAGGCATCAAGACCCAAGCAGAGAGTGTAAGTGACAGGCGGCTCGCTAACACTCCTGTGCGCACAGCTGCACTCACTTACGACCAGAATGACACTGACACCTGTGTCACCTCGCTCCACTAGAGCCTGTGAATCCAAGCACCGGAAAGTGCCATCCTTCACCTTGACGACCTGGCATGATACCATCTTCCATGCAAAGAGTACAAATTAAAACTGGAAATCCCATCCTTCTCCAGGTACCACACTTTCACCCTAACTCCAGAACGGGAGTTGTGGTTTGCGAAAGGGGGGGTGATCCCAGCTAATTGACATTGCTCCTATCGACACAGCTCTCCAAGCTGTGTCTCTACTACCCATTCTGACTACCTCACCTGTTGTCCAAGCCTGGACCGCAGCCGACACTGCACGGTGTACCTCTATGGTATTCAGACACACCCTGACACTGGGCTGGACCTTCATCCTATACAGGAGACTCAACGAGATACAAACATCTTCAGCCAAGCTCACGAAAGGTTTCGGACGAAACCCGCAAAAAGGGGGTGCCAAGTCAGAGACCAGGCCAGAGGCAGCTTCGAACCTCATAGAGCTGAATCCTCAGCCCTAATAACCACCTGCTGCATGAGTCATGATTCACCTGCCATCCGTCCATTGTGATGATTGTTGTCCGATTAAGTCCACACAGGGACTTCATCAGACAAAAAGGGGGACTGTAAGGACTGGGCCAGGGTGAATCTGAATAACTAAATACCTTCGTGCTAAAATCCCAAAGCCTTTAGCCCCAAAAGGCCTGGAACTTGAAAAAACACACACACACACACACACACACACACACACACACACACACACACACACACACCTCCCCCACAGCTGACACCCACACTCAGGACAGAGCGTGGTGTCCGCTTACAAGACATTAAGACATTTTATGACATTTTTGGAATGTCTCAAAGGAACTTATTTTCTTTAAAAGACATTCAACCAGATATATTTGATGTGTTTTTATGTGTGTCCATTTGCCCATGTCACATTGGAATAACTGTGACTTTATCATTATGCATTTTTACATTTAACTGTCTATTCCCAGTATTGTTATACGTCGTTCTTGGTCTTGTTTTAATTCTCATGATCCAGCGGAATTAATCAGATACAAGAAATTACAGTAAAAGTTATGATTCTATGTGCACCAGCTTTTGGGGACAGTAAGAACCAAAACTTAACATGCTGTCAGAGCCTGGGGCCTTAGATAACAGCATTTACGACCGCACCAGGAATGTCAGAGAAGTATGTCTCTCTCTCTCTCTCTCTCTCTGAATTCTAACCAAGGAGGAGAAATGTATCCTGTATTCATATATATATGCTATTATATATCCACTTGAGAATTGTATGAACGATGTATCTAAGTTCCCTATTTCATGAGTTGCCTTTCTGTGGTTTGGTCTATGTTTCTCGACAACTCTTAATTGGATAATGTTCAAACTTTGCCAACTAATGTTTAACCAAATCCATTTGTGGCAAGTTTGGTCTCGATAAACTCCAATCTTCGTTCCCCATTTGTTAATTGACATTACATTTTGCTAAACTTTGTGACACACTAGTATTATAAGAATTGTGAAGATTCTTCTCTTAAACAACCGACGAGATTAGGGTTTCAGATGTCTCTCTCTGGAGACAAAGGGCCATAAACCCAAAGTCCCGCCTGTAAACTTCCAACCCTCTAATTGGCCAAGCCAACAGGAAGAGGCTGGATTTCTCAGAAAGTGATAAATGACGCTTCTCCCCTTCGCTCGCTCTCTTCCTGCCGTGTCATGATGTAACGTCTCGCCTCCGGGCGAGCTCTTCGCCTTTCTTTTATTTGTTTCTAGTTTAGTTTGTGTTTTTCAGTTGTAGATAAGTCTCTGTGTTTAATTCCAATCGACGATTGAAAAGAAAACCCTGTGACATATCTCTTCAGCAAATCCATCTACGAGGGACCTTTAAACGAGCGCGCGCTCTCTTTGAAGGAGAAACACGCGCACGTGACCACGTGACGCGCCGGACCGAGAGACACACACGCTTCTTCAAAGCCATGGAAAGATGCAACGTTAACTCCGCGTGATTTCCCCGTAGAGATCTTTATTCCCTTTTTGTTAGTCAAAGTTTTGTTTTCCGTAGCCGACTCAGTTCACTTCCACGAAGTGAAACGAACTTAGCCGAACTATTTCCCTTTGGAAATGTTACAACAAAGACTGTAAACCTCCGTTCAACACGCGCGCCACGCAACCCACGTGACGCTTCCTCACACCCAAAAGGACTCAGCTCACGCGGCCAGACAGGGCCGTACAGGAATGTTTCGGCACAGAGAGAAACCATAACATACGTTGATTGCAAGTATAAATCTCTTTATAGAGCTTCTAAGAAGTTTTAAGATGATGTTCCGTGTTGTAATCAGAGAGGTGAATGTCTTCCTGCCAATGAAATTCTCCCAATTTCTCTGTTCTCTCTCTCCCCATCCCCTTTCCTCTCTCTCTTACTCGCTCACGCGTGTACGTTATCCATTGTCCAAACTTTATGCATTTCTCGTTCATTGATGTCTTATTGTATTGTTCATTGTTGTCTATGTGTTTGTAAATACATATATCCCATGTAACCGTAGTAAATACATAAGTAGTCATGCCTTTATTAAATCCATTATATTCATTTTGATTGATGTTACTGTGTCTGCTCATACTCCAGGTCTCTGAAATGAATAGATCAAGCTACGGCTTTATAAATTAAAAATACTTTTTAAAGAGTATGTGTTTATAGGGCAGAAAACCCAGTTCTTCTGGCCAGAGAATTGCGTTTCCTGAAATCCTATGAAGTAAGATGATATGTGGGATTCCCCCAATATTAATCTGACAATTGAGCTAATTAAATTTTACCTGTCTGTAAAACGTGATCTATGCAATCAACTTGTAGTTAAAATGCAAGGATACACGTATGCATGCAGGTAAAGTGATAGATCCTCCCTTAGAGGGAGAGTAAATTCAATGTAAGATTGATCTAATCCAAACATGTATGAATAATTATTAATTACCAATTATTAATTAATTTATGCAAATTCCCCACGGATTAGATCCGCCCTGAATCCTTACACTTTGAAACAGGAGACAAATCCTTTGAAATGTTTGATCAGTTTGAATTTTTACTTTGTTATTCAAAACTTCAGATGACATTGATTAATAATGGGGAACCAGCTTCATCAGCTCCGGTTTGCTTATTGCCGGAAAATTCCGTCAATGGCAGGGAAATAGTTAATCAGAACCAAACCCTATACAATATAATATATTTGAAGTATAATATATTTCAAACTTTGAATTGAATTTACAAAAAAAGTAAAGATTCAGTAATATAATAATAACAAATTAATAATTTACAAGCAGTAGCACTAATCAATTAAATAGAATAAAGATATAAATGAAATAAATAGCATGTTATATTTTTCAGGTATAGATCTAACAGTATTATTCATGTAAGAAATACCACAGAAATTGAATAATCAAGTATAAAATAACGCTGCATAGTCTCAACTGTATGAATTAAATATAGATGAATTCTTATTAAAGCAACAAAAGTTATTCAGTCAATAGCAGTAAGTGATTTTCTCTCTTTTTTTCTTTTGTTGTTTGACAAACATGTATTGATAAGAGTAAATTGAACACTATAGCCTTAATATACTCCTGGTAATGCATGGTGATTGCTTTGTGCATTCAGCAATGCAATCGCAAACAATATGGTCAAGATTCATGTTTGGACAGTTCTTCACTAAGAAAGTTTGTTCGCAGGTTTAGTAGCAACAAATCACAGACGCGGCCTCGCGAAGGAAGGCATACTGACTGTTTCACACATTCATTCGAGCAGAATTTCACAATGAACATTACTAAACTCCAAAATACATGTTTTTCGGTTTTGACAGATCATCAGCTCTTTTTGGAGCCCAGAGAAAGCATGTGCACAGTAAGAGAGTATAATAGATAATAACTATTAATTTAAATAAACAAAAAAGTAAATATTTCAGTGATGCTTCTTGTACGTCTTCTCGGGGGAGAAAGAAAGTCTGACAACTTTTCATAGTATTTCAGTGTTGTCTCGGTTATGTAACCCTCGTTCCCTGAAGGAGGGAACGGGACACGTTACGTCGAACGTGAGCAACTGATAGGGAACTAAAATGATCTTAATAGAAGAAGAACATTAAATGGGGTTGAGTCTATTTTCAACAGCCAGAAAATGTACTTTCCTGCCGGGTTGCAAACAGCTATAAAGATAAAATAGGAAATATAGAGCCAAGGCATTTATGCACATCATTAAGCTACTGCATGAAGTTTATTAGAGCAAACTGTGCTAAAATAAGGTAAAGCTGCGGTGCCGATAATCATGTTTACAGTTCATTTAAATGTGAGGCATGCCGCTAATTGGTTAATTCTCTCAGACATGCTACATTTCTTTTCCTCCAGAAACGAAGGCACTTAACCTATGTGACAAAGCAAACATATATAAACCTATAAATGCACCTGCTGTGTTTAAATTAGTAATAAGGTGAACTGAAGGGGAACAAAAACTTGCTGTTCAGATAAGTGTTCATGGTGGAATGTGTTCATGTTTTCAAACAATGTCAAAACATTTCGCAAAGTTTATGTAATTTAAAGGGATCGCTCAACTTAGAATGAAAATTCTGTCATTTGCTCACCCATGTCGTTTCAGACCCATACGACTTTCGTTCATCTTCAAAGCACAAATAAAGATATTTAATGAATCCAGAGAGATTTCTGTCCCTTCATTTAAATATGCAACCAAAATGTTGACGCTTTAATAATTCATAAAGCCATGGTAAAAGAAATCCCTATGAGTATAGCAGTTTAAGACACAATCTTTAGATCTCTTTACACAATGAACAATTTCATTTAGGCTTTTATTCACATAAACATACACTAAGTAGAGCATATCTAATGTGGTAAGTAGAAGATCAAACGTAATTGATGAACTAAACCTGATTAACTAGCTTTACAACAAAAATTATTTATGTTTTATAACTAAACAGCTTAGCTATCCTCCAACAGATAGAAGAGTACCAAACCAGCACTAACCACCATAAACCTGCATTCATGCTATCGTGTAATCTGGTCTTTTTAGCAAGGTAAGCATTTTGATCTTCTTATAGGTTTTCATGACTGTAGATTTCCAGAAATGGAAATTCACACACTATTGGGCAACTGAATATATTTGATGCAGTTTGAAAATCTATTTAACAATTTAACCACATCTCATGTTACTATGGTGAATGTTTCTCAAAACAGCCACTGAGTAAAATGCCGTAAGGCAGGACCATTTGTTCATCCTAATGAGTAGATGAAGTAAGGTTAGATGAAGGTTCATACACACGGCTGAGCTTGTCTGGAAAATTTGACTTTGAATGTATGTTTACTCTTTTCAGCCCCTCTTTTACATTCACCTATACGTTTCTGTGCTCTAGAGGGTTTTGTTAGATGATTTTTAAAACACTCGTAATTCCGCCTGCTCTTTCTCCCGTTAATCTCCTCAGGGAATGATCTGATTAGCATCTCTGCTAATACAAAGATGTTGTTGAACAAACCGGTCACATCTACATGCAACACTGGCTGAAGGAAAATTAGATGTGATCTGTAGACAAAAGCCCCAAGCTGCAGCCCTTAACGTTTATTAAATTCAGGAGGGCAAGGTAAAATAAATATTTAAAACTAATTATCATGTTGCATAACTATGCAAATTTTTGCAGCAGCGAGTCAATGCTCTACCACAAAGGTTGGGTAGATGGTGCGTAACATGTCCATAGGCTTTTGTTTTCATTAATACAGGATTTTAGTTGAAAAAGTATATGAAAACTTCACTATTATGTAAAGTTTAGGGGCTCTGACTTGTCACGTTTTCTTTTATCCACATTTTTGCCTCCTAGTTCATTTTAAATGGCCTTGTGGTGTGACAAATTAACTTTTAACAGCATATATTTTCCATCTTGTCTGTAAATGAATATAATGAATCACTTTATATGTGTGTGTGTGTTACATAAGGTATTACAGCTACCAGGCACACACTCTGCTTTCAACCAATTTGTTTCAGTTGGACTGTCGAATGAACATAGTGTGTTTTCATATGTTTTTAATAGTTGCTTGTGATGTCATACTTTCATATATACACTTCATTATATTCAGATTCATTATAGATAAGCTTCAAATTATACTGAATCTTCTTTTTTTCCAAAAAACAATTTTCACTTGGACTATATGTAGAGCAAAATTCATCTTCCGTGGTCTGTCACTGGACTTTGAAAGTCCTAAAGCAAAGCTAAAACTAATCCACCCAATACAACGCCGAATTGGACTGTAATTGGATTGGAATATTTTTTTTCGGGATGTGGAGCGAAAATTAAAAAATGATTATAGGAATGAAGCACAGAGATATGGATTGGGAAAAGTGAGACAGTCTCATCCTTTCACAAAAAAAGTTTAAATTTAGAGGAAATATTGAGTTTAATTACCTGAATATCATTGAGGTAAAGGCAGTTTAGACACATTCCTTTTGATTATGTTCTGCTTCCAAAAACAACTTTTTTATATAGATGCATTGTCAGAATGCTATGAGAAAGACAGTCTGGATGCTCAAGCCGGAACATTTGTGAGTTTGCCCATGAGAAAACCAACAAATTCCACACAATTCAGATAACTGCTTATTCCTGTGGCCAATTATACTCCTCTTTCTCGATCTGTCTCAGTCTCTGGAGATATTCGGTGGAGGGCCTTTCAGCTCTATTGCACAGTGAAGCGAATGAACGTATCCTCAGAGAGAGGCTGCTTTTACTTTCAGACATGTCTCATAGGAACTGAGCCAGAACTCGTAACTTCACCTCCAACTGTCCCACACCCAGGGTTACTAACAAACCTTGACCTTGATTTTATAACACATTCCCACGCTCATTCCTCTGGCAATAGTCACGATTTGAAGTGATTTTGAATGGAAGGCCACTGGAGATTCCACTTAAAGTCCTGAAGGACTTTAAAAAAGCACTTCCACAGATTTAACTTTGGGGGAAATGGTTTTATTGTCAGACATAGAGGCATAGAGAATTAAAGGCTGAGAGTGAGACCTTGTTCAGTTTAGTCAAAGCAGGCTTTCTGCAGGTTAAATCATCATGTCATTATGTCTTTATGAGTGAATAATTGAATAATTCACTCAAATGATTTGTTCAAAACACACTGATTAGTTAAAAAATGATTCCTTCAAAAACGCTGATTCATTCAGAAATGAGAACAGTTGACTGTATTTAGGAGTGAGTGAGTCATTCATTCATCCGATTCTTTCACAAATTCTGATTCATTCAGAAACTGAACACGTGAATAGGTGTGTTCGACTTCATGCGGCGCTGCACAGACCGATCGCCAAGAGTTGCCGCTTGCAGTCGGGGGTGGAATTGAAAACGCAGCAGTTCAACTCGGACACTCTCTGCTTCCTGCGGTGACGCCGTGCGACGGTGTTTGCTTGCTTTGTCACAGATTAAGTGGATTAGATGCAATATTTGTCAAATACACAGACGTTTCAGATGTTTTCATGAAGCAATAGAAGCACTTTTCATGCACTGCCTAATACAGCGCCATCTGTACAAGAATAAAGTAAAACATAAGCCCATTTAATTATGGTTAAATGAAAAGAGCTTTTACTGTTATAAAAACAGATTTGTGAGCTTTAGAAGAACTGTCAGAATAAACACGAAACACGTCATTGTTGTCATCTGTGAATCCGGCAAATCGTGGAACAGCTATGTCATCTTCAGAGCTTGTGTAGCCACTCTGCAAGACGGACAAAATCGGACTGCGCAGCGCTGCATGAAGTCGAACACACCTAACGTCTAAATGAGTGAGCAATTGAATCATTCAATTGATTCGTTCAAAAGCGCAGATTCATTCAGAAATGAAACAAGTAAAGATCTTTATTAGTGAGTCATTTGCTCAACCAATTTGTTCACAAACTTTTAATTTACTCATCGCTATTTTTAGTTAGTTACTACCCAACAACACTGATGGTTAATCTTAGGGCTGGTAAGTAGATATATATTAAAATACATTGGTAAAACATTGTATTCGTTGGATATACTGGATTCATGAAGCTAAGTAAGCTTATGTTCTTGCCTTTAGTTTTACTGGTAGAACTGGACTTGAACTGCAGAGAGCACAAATGGATTGTAGTTCTCAGCAAATCTGTCACATGTGCTGAGCTGTATGTTTGCCCAAAGCGGGTGGTTATTATCCATAATGGGCAGGTGCATTATGGGTAATTTGTTTGGGTCAGACCACATAGACCTTGGCATACTGGTATAAAGGTTCCATTAGTCTGGAAATTGAGCATAGCATTGATCATTGAGATAAATGCACCATACCTCTTACATGCTTCTGTTCTTTCCCCTGAATAATAACTTTAAACTACGAAGGGGGGAAAAAGGTTCTTGATCAAGTCAGTGAGTCTAATGGGCTATGATTCGTAGAGCATTTCATTAAAAGTTTTAATTTAATTTTAAAATTGTAATATGTATCCATAATCAAATTTCAGGGCTGAAAGTATTATTTCTAGCTTTGATTATTTTATTCCTACATGATTTCTGCACCAATCCCATCACTCTTTTGAACTCAGCACCTCACTTCTTTTTGAAAGTGAAGGAGTGTAAAGGGCTTTTAGTGGGTGATGGGATTTGTGTGAAGTACATTTTTTCAAAAAAGAAAACCATTAAAAGCAATATTAGTTATTTCATTATGAACTAACAACATAAAATATAACCATAAATTATTTATTTAAAAAAACAAAATGTTATAATTCGTTTTTATAATATAAATATATGCCTTTCCGTTTATGGTAGGAAGGATTGTTTCAATTTTTTTGAAAGAAGTATCTTATGCTCACTAAGGCTGCACTTATTTGATGTCAAAACACAGTTTCAGTAATATTCTGAAATTTAAAATAACAGTTTTTTATTTTGATATATTTTAAAATGCAATTTAGTCCTGTAATATAAATATCGGATTTTCAGCATCATTGCTCCACTCCAGTCTCCAGTGTCACATGATAATTCAGAAATCATTCTGAAATGTTGATTTTCTGCTCAATAACCATTTATTATTATCATTATTATCATTTGTGGAATCCTGGATACATATATTTTCAGCATTATTTGATGAATATTAATGTTACAAATATTGTTCATTGTTCAATATAAGTAGGAAACCATAGGGGCCTTTCATATTGTCACGGTCATGGACTCTTATTTTAAAATTCTGTTTAGTTTTGGTTTCTGATTATGTCCTTGTTTGTTTTTATAGTTACCAATTATCCCCAGCTGTGTCTCATCTAGTTCTCGGTGTATTTATACTCCCTGTTTGGTTATGTCCTTTGTTGGTTATTGTGCTTAATTTACATGTGTAGTTTGCTATTGATTCTGCTATTGAGTGTTCTCCTGTGTTATTCTCCGTGTTCATTAAAGAATTAGTTTTTTATTAATTTATCCTGCATTTGGATTATTACTACAATCCGTTACAGAATAACCAACCCTTACAGAAAAAAAAAAAAAAATACATGGACTTACCAGCAGTCTGTCTCCTTCAGCTCGAGAGAAGAACTTTATTGGAGTATTTGTTTGTTTGTTTTGAACATTACAATTACATTGGACGAACCATATGCATTTGCTTGGGTGTTTTAGCCACATGCTAATTTTCAACACCTGTCCATGGTGGGTGGGCGGGTGCATTTGAGGTGGGTGCTCCTGCACAGCGGTTCCCGATTCACCGTCTGCGAAGCAGAGGAGGAAGAGCCCACCAGCCCCGCATATAGTCGAGCCAGAGACAGCCACCCTGTTCATCCCAGAGCCAGGAGCAGACCTCTCCCCTCCGGAGAACTTCCTACTCCCATGTTCCCGCCCGACTCCCTGATTCCATCTTCTCCTCTGGTTCCATCCAGTCCCCTGGATCTGCCATCTCTGCTGGTGTCGTCCAGCTCCTCGGCTCTGCCCCGCTAACTCTGTGCAACTCTCCAGCTCCACCTCAAGCTTTCAAGATCTCCAGCTCGGCACGATGTTATGGATTCCCCAGCTTCACCTCAAGCCTCCATGCCCATGTCTCCACCTTGGCCCGTCAGCTCGGCCCCGGCTCTGCGCTACCTTGGCTTCACTATGATCCATCAACCAGGACTCCTCCGGCTCCCTCGTCCCTCCGGCTTAGCCTCAGTCAGTCCTCGCTCTACGTCCGGCACAGACTTCCGGGTCTCTGACTGTGCCTCGACCCTCCACCCCCTCGGCTCCTCCTTCCTTCTGGCTTCCCCATCATCCTCACTCCCTCCGTTGTTGCCCTGGTCTGCCAAGCCCCCGTCTCCGCCTCAGTACCGAGAGTCAGCGGCTTTACCTTGGGCTTCCAGGCCGTAGATGTTGCCCTGGTCTGTTGATCTCTCAGCTCCACCTGGATCTCCATCACTTTGACTCGGCCTTAGTCCCCAGGTTCCTCCCAGACCTCTACCGTGAGGTCTCCCTCTACCGGCTCCTCCTGGTCCACATCCCTCCTTCCCTCCACAGTTGGAATATCAGTTACGCCACAAGGACGCACCTTCCGAGAGGGGGTTCAGGGTTCTTATTTGGTTCCTGTTTATGTCCTCCCTGTTTGGTTATATCCTTTGCCGGTTAGCTATTCATTAAAGACTTTGCTGTTTATGCGTCCTGCGTTTGGATTACTACGACTCTCCGTTACACATATAAAATGGCTTTGCTGAAAGAAATAGTCTAGACTAGATTCTACTGCTCTTACTAGATTATTGGCATCATGAGCAGCTAACTGCAGTATATTTTGTGTTTTATTTGTATGTACTGTATGTGTCTCAGTAATAAGCACCGATATTTTTAACACCTTATAAAATAAACCTCATTCTCATTTTTTGATATCCAGCATCATTGCACAGGACCCTCGGATTTCATTAAATTGTTCTACAATGAAGCTTTGGAGATACTACTACTATCACAATATCTACTTCAAAATAGGAGGTTATATTATTGAGATTATTATTAAGTCAACATGATGTCAGGCATTTTGCTTCTCTCAGCAGACCTTGACGCGTCTCTGAAATGAGGAGAAACTTATTTCCTCTTCGCCACCAGGAAGTCATAAACCTGTCAATCAAATCTGATATATAATCGCCTGGAGGTTACTGTAAACCTGAATGTGTCTCAATGAGAGGAGATATGGTGAATTATTACAGGGATTGTGACGGATATATAATGCTCTGTAACTATATTCAGTCGCATTCAGAATCGCAGCTGTAATACTGAGACCTCTATTAACCTTCAGTGAAAGTCTAATGCTCGCAAACACTACCAAAAGAAACTCTCCTAATATGAGTAATGTGCTGCATAATCCCATCCTCCTTTCGAAGATTGGACAAAGGTTTGTATTAAACAGCATAAGCCAGGTGGTGACACTGTGGATCATCAGGGTTTGTAAATGTATTCGTTCTGTTTGCAGTAGAATAATTCAGTGATGGGAGAGAAGAAAGCAGAAAGACACGCTGGACGATCCTCGGGCTCTATTGGCTGCACAAGCACACATTAGGGCTGCAAAGTTTTTGAACATTCACAGCTTAAACCTTAACCTGCATTTTTTATTTGATTTTTATTGTGAGCATGAAACGTTGAAAATGCCTCTTTTAATGGATGAAAACTGTAGAAGACATACATTGTTTTGTGGCCTTAACACAGTTAATTAAAATCACATTAAATATGTCTGACTGAGGTCTATTCGCCTTTGGCTAAGCCCCGCCCCCCTTAGTTACTGTTGCTACGTCCGACAAACAAAGTTCATCTGGGCTCTGGTATCAATATGGCTTATGCTGTGACAGCTCTTCCTGCTGAAATTTTATCAAACTTTTAAAGCAGCAAATAAAGTGTTCGATAGAAGTAGGCAAAATGGGCTGCAATATACGTTCGAAGGCTATATTTACGACATACAGGTGAAACGCAAGGAACAACAAGGCATCCAAATAGAGGCAAAAGCATACCGGTCACAGTCAAAAAATGAACCACCGCATATCCTACTAATCGAGACGGAGGCTGGGACTAACAATATCAAGGAGCAACACTGTTCATGCAAAGCTGGGTAGCTCTCTATTCAGTTCTATAATTGTTATTACAAAGCAAACGGACTACGCGAGTTTAACGTTGTATTTATTAGCAGCGTGTGCTAGACGACACTTGTCAGGATTTGACTTCGGGTTTGGGAACGGAAAAAAAACGCTCACCCCCCTCCAACCTCTCTAGGAAAAGCCCCAGGCACAACGTTTAACCATATTTTTAATAAAACTACGACGGTAATAGCCTGCCGAGACCAAAAATATGAGACGCCTGTGTTAAAGTCAATAGAGCGCTGTGAAAAAGTGTCGGACCTCTGTGGGAGCTCGTTCTTGGCTGCGCTGTGATTGGTCAATCTACATTCTAGGGTGTGGCTTAGCCAAAGGCGAATTATGTGGTCACATGAAGAAAGAGGCTGCTGCAGAGCCAATGGGAGGAGCTTGACCGAGTCTAGCTCCCCCTCTGGACGTAATGGGTGGAGCTAGACGGTCCAACCACACCCTAACCATACCCATAACCCTATCGCTAATCATATCTCCAACCATTAGGTCCACAGAGGTGGAGCTGGACTTGATCAAGCTCCACACATTATGTCCAGAGAGGGGGAGCTGGACGTCATTTGGCCCTGCAGTGAGCGCCACTTGCACAAAGGGCTCATATGTATAAAACCTTTCAGAATCAGAAATGTTCTTAAAATAATAGTTCATTCTAAAAACAAAAAATTGTCATCATTTACTCAAATCATTTCAAAATGGTATAACTTTCCTTATTCTGCGGAACACAAAACTAATATAATTTGAAAAATGTTGGTAGCCAATCAAATGCTTAACAGTTGTCTCTCCACAAAATTGAGTTTTAATGTATGAATTTAACAAGATAAAAAAAAGGCTGATGGAGCTCTCTTGAGGGTTTTTCACAATTGAACTAGTTAATCCTGAGTTATCTTGCTTCAAATTTCACACTACTCATAATTCACCCGGGGTTAACAATTAATCCTGATTATTCACATGCAGATGTTTGTTTCACATTGTACATTCCTAAACTCGGGTTTAAAGTTCATAAATTAAAGCTTCTTTAAAGCAAAATTATGTAATTCTTAGAATTTTGTCACACTTAAAACTACATTTTTACTGGCTTCATAAAATGGCTTCATAAAAAGCACCCGCATTGGTATGGTAAAAAGAGCCTGCAGACTGTTTCAGGCTCTTTCTGTGGTGACGAACACTTTCTGCTCCTCAAAGCTTGCTTGCTTCACAGTGTGTGGCACCTAGGACAGATTCTCATGCAGTGTGTCGCTGCTGCTGTGGGCTTTGCTGCACTCACAGGCTGATGAAGCAACAGAGGCCAGTCGCAGGGGTCTAAGCTTTAATTCACCACAGGACTCAAGTGCTTTTCACATTTTGATTGAGGGCGAACGGGGCCATGAAACAAGAGAAACATGGTGAATAAAAATGAGTGACGCAGCCTTTGGCTTGACTTCCTTCTCTCTCTCATTCTGTTTTCAAATCTTTTTTTTTTCACGCACAGATTTCCCTTTTGACATTGTTTTTTTTTTAAACATTCTGTTTCTTTTATTGAGAGGCAAATTGTTGTTTGGCACAGACCAGCATTTTCAATTTATTTTTTCTTTTTTTTTTATTAAAGTAAATGGATTGGACTGATATAGGATTACAAATTCAAACAAGCCTGCATCAGTTGTGTGGTTAAGGAGAACCTGTCAAAACATCACGTCAATGCCTAAACTGACATTTTGTTGATTTGTTCCAAATCATTCAAGCAAGACAAATATTTCAAAGAGACCAGACACTGGTAACCATATAATTTGCAGTTGGCATGTTTCACAAAGAAAAAAATCTGCTCAGCTTCCTGCTGAAGATGATTAAATCTCTGTACATAATTTTGGTGACTGCAGATGTTTAACATCTATTGGTGTACAAGTAGATAACTTTAGAAAGAGCTTTTGATAACGTACTCGGTTACTAACGTAACCTCGGTTCTCTCTAGAGAGGGAACGAGTACTGCGTAATAGCTTACGCTAGGGGAAAACCTCTTTTCCACGAGATATTGAAGCCAAAAATTATCCTTAATTTTTAATTAATGTAAAACGCTTTGCAGCAGCAAGCAGACACAGGCGATACAGCTCGCGCGCCTATTGGCTGCTCTTGCGGCAAATGCAGCAGCCTATCGAGAGAGACTCTGCGTGACGTAATGACCAATGGGGGCAACTCGCGCCCATATCGTCACGTCCCGCCAGAAAGGGCGTGGTCTCTATAAATATGCTCGTTAGGCTGGTACAAGCTGGTTTTCATCGCCGAAGCGAACCAGAGCGTATTCCAAGCACGGCAAGATACGCAGTACTCGTTCCCTCTCTAGAGAGAACCGAGGTTACGTTAGTAACCGAGTACGTTCTCTTACGAGAGTATCTCTCGTACTGCGTAATAGCTTACGCTAGGCTAGGGGAACACAATGCAACACGCCGTGCGTACAGGGATCCAACACCAAAGTCCCAGGGGCCGAAGCCCAGGGCTCATGTAGTGCATAATCACCATAAACTCACATAGAGTGGAGGAAGAGAGGCTGGAAGCGTCATTCCTGATAAAATAGCACCCAGCGGGGCTATCATATGACAATAAAACGCGCAGCCAGGGTGAAAGCTTTCAGCCTGATCTGGGTGGCCATACATGTGTCAACACTCATGGGGCTGCAGTAAACTCAGCATCTGGGCCGCACAGCGGGACAGATAGCACTGAATTTTTTGACCGCAAAAAGCTTAGCTTGTAAGGCGGGTACCTCCAGGTTATAGTATTTCATAAATGTAGACGGCGAGGCCCAGCCCGCGGCCGTACAGATATCTTGCAGGGAAACCCCGCTAGACCATGCCCACGAAGAGGCCACGCCTCTCGTGGAGTGCGCTCTGACACCCAAGGGGCACTGCAGGCCCTTTGCAGTGTAAGCGAGCGCAATGGCATCCACTATCCATCTGGATAGGCTCTGTTTTGAGGGGGCAAGTCCCTTGGAGCACCCGCCAAACAAAACGAAAAGCTGCTCAGTCTGTCTGAAAACAGACGAGCGCGACACATAAGCTCTTAATGCCCTGACGGGGCAAAGGAGACTCGCGTCCTCCTCCTCATTGAGAACCGGAAGGGCGGACAGGGAAATTACCTGGGCCCTAAACGGTGTATTTAGGGATTTCGGCACATACCCGTGCTTAGGTTTGAGAATGACCTTCGAGTCATTAGGCCCAAACTCCATACATGACGCGCTTACTGAAAGCGCCTGCAAGTCCCCTATGCGCTTCACTGAAGCGAGAGCCATGAGAAACACTGTTTTGAACGACAGGTGTTTCATGTCCACCAGCTGGATTGGCTCGAACGGGGCGCCTTTCATGGCCTCCAGGACCATGGAAAGGTCCCACGTCGGGACTGAAGGGGGCCTGGGAGGGTTTAGCCTCCGAGCTCCCTTAAGGAAACGCACGACTAAGTCGTTCTTCCCCAGCGACTGGCCAGAAACCGGTTTTGCAAACGTTGCTATGGCCGCCACATATACTTTGAGCGTGGATGGGGTCCTGCCCTTATCCAGTAGCTCTTGAAGGAAGGAAAGCACTTCCGAAACCCCGCATTCCACTGGTGAAAAACTCTGGGCTTGACACCATGCAGAGAAAACAGACCATTTCGAGGAGTAGAGCCGCCTGGTAGACGGAGCTCTAGCCTGCGCGATCATGTTTAATACTCCTTCTGGGAGGCTAGCGGGTACCCGCTGATGGCCCATGCGTGCAGGGACCACAGCTCCGGGCGAGGGTGCCAAATCGAGCCCTCCGCCTGAGAGAGGAGGTCTCTCCTCAATGGTACAGGCCATGGGGCAGTGCTGGTCAGCTGCATCAGGGCAGGGAACCACGTCTGGTTTGTCCAGAGCGAAGCTACGAGCAACACTGGGCATCCGTTTTCCCTGATTCGTTCCAACACCTGAGGCAGGAGCGAGACAGGAGGAAAAGCATATAGGGGGCAGCGGGGCCAAACATGAGCCAGCGCGTCCTTGCTTTTCGAGAAAAACTTCGGGCAATGAGCGTTTTCGTGGGACGCCAATAGGTCCACCTGTGCTCTGCCGAATGTTTTCCACAGCAGCTGGACCGTCTGCGGGTGCAGCGACCACTCCCCTGCTGGAACATTGTTCCTGGACAGTCTGTCTGGTCCCACATTCAGGTGACCAGGCACGTGCGCTGCTCTCAGTGAGAGCAGGTTGTGCTGAGCCCAGACCAGGAGGCGTTCCGTCAGCCTGTGAAGGTTTCGTGACCTGACGCCGCCCTGGCGATTTATGTATGCCACCACTGACATGTTGTCCGACCGGACCAAGACGTGGTGGCCTGTTACCTGGGGACAAAAACGCTGTAGCGCTTTGTCGACTGCTATCATCTCCAAGCAGTTTATGTGAAGGAGCTTTTCCCGTTCTGACCACAGGCCAGCTAGCGGTCTGCCCTCGAGCAGCGCTCCCCACCCCGAGGTGGAGGCGTCCGTAGACACCACCTTCACACTCGAAGCGGTCCCCAGACTCACACCTGACTGATACCAGTCGGTTATTTTCCAAGGTTCCAGAGCTGAAACACACTGAAGGTCGACCCTGAGGCGAAACAGACCCGCTGTCCATGCCCTGGGTGGAACCCGCGCTTTCAGCCACATCTGCAGTGGGCGCATGCGAAGCAAGCCCAACTGGAGTACAGAGGCCGCTGAGGCCATCAGCCCCAGCATTTTCTGAAACCTTTTGAGCGGAACTATCGAGCCGTGGCGGAAGGATTTCGCGACGCGCTGAATATTTAGTCCGCGCTCTGGTGACAGGCGTGCCGTCATGGATAGCGAGTCTAACACTGTTCCCAGAAAGGAAATTTTCTGACTGGGAGACAGTGAGCTCTTCGCCCAATTGACTGCTCGAGTAATGCGGCCCTGTGTTCTATGAGCTCCGATCGTGATCGAGCTAGAATCGGCCAATCGTCCAAGTAGTTCAGGACTCGCATGCCCTGAAGTCTCAGGGGTGCGAGCGCCGCGTCCATGCACTTCGTGAATGTACGAGGTGCTAGGGACAGGCCGAACGGCAGGACTGTGTATTGATATGCCTGGCCCTCGAAAGCGAATCTCAAGAATCGCCTGTGATGGGACGCTATTTGTATTTGGAAATAGGCGTCTTTCAGATCTATTGACATAAACCAGTCCCCGTGGCGCACTTGCGCGAGGATTTTCCTGGTCGTAAGCATTCTGAACTGGCGTTTCACAAGCGCTCTGTTCAGCTGTCGCAGATCTAAAATGGGTCTGAGACCTCCATCTTTTTCCGGTACCAGAAAATATCTGCTGTGTAGGCCCCCTTTGCTCTGAGCTTGAGATAAAGGATCTATAGCACCTTTGCTCAGTAGTTTCGCTATCTCGGCTCGAAGTAGATGAGATACTTCGTTTTCACCGTCGTGCGTCGAGCGACGTCGAGCGAACTGTAGCGAATAGCCTCTTTTTATAGTGTTCAGCACCCATTCTGATACCCCAGGAAGCTGTGCCCACACTTTCGCGTGAATAGCTAGGGGTAGAATGAGATCTGGGCTCTGGCTGAGACATAGTGACGGCAAGGGAGCTCCGGCGTGCTGTAACGCAGACACAGTGTTTACAGTGTGTGAGGCGGGGGGCGCGCCGATCGCAGCGGGCAGCCTGGCCGCGCTCAAAACCCTTATAGCAGTTTGCTGAGGGAGAGAGAGCGGGGTGAGCCCCGTGGGGCTTAACATGTCTGTGAGTGAATGTGGGCGCAGGACAGCGGGCACATTTACTGCACTGAAAAACACCGTCGGCCTGAGCTGACTGAATGCGTGTTGGTTTCGTTTTTACAGAACCCGTGGGACATGTGGTGTGTAGTGTTTGTGGGCACTGAGACGTAGGCACATTCACTACATTTAGTGCACAATCGACATGAGGCGATTTTGTTTGTGCGAGCCCTTCAACTTTGCGGGCTGTGTTTGTGTGTAGAAATGAGCCCTGGGTTGTGGGCATTTTCAATACACTCATAACACCATCGGCTGTGGCCGGAATACCAGAAAATACACCGTTTATGTGATTTATCTGGGTCGCCGTGGGAACAGCATTTGTGTGCAGGCAAGCGGGCATGGTACTGGCTTGCTTACTGCAAAATACACTGGAACAGTCACATTTTCTGGAACTGAACGAGCGAAAATTTCAGTGGAAGTCTGGCCACGGCGAGACTGACACACCGTCGATTTCCTAGGAGGCTAGGAAGACTTGTGTTGGTTTCGTTTTACAGAAACCGTGGTAGTGTTTGTGGGCACTGGGTTGTGGGCACATTCACTATATTTAATGCACAATTGACATGCGTCGATTTCATTTGTGCGAGCCCTGTACCGTGGCGGGCTGTGTTTGTGTGTAGAAATGAACACTGGGCTGTGAGCATTTTATTACACTTATAACACCATCGGCTGTGGCCGGAAAACCAGAAATACAATGATTACATGATTTTTCTGGGTCGCCGTGGAAACGGCCTTTATGTGCAGGCAAGCGGGCCGTGGAACCAGCTTGTTTACTGCAAAATACACTGGAACAGTCGCATTTTCTGGAACTGAACGAGCGAAAAGTTTCGGTGGAAGTCTAAAGCGAGAAGCGAGACTAAATTTTTATCTGCTGCGAGAGCCGGGATCGAACACGGGTCTCTCGCGCGAAGGCTTCGGGTTCTGCCACTGGGCCACAGGGAGAACTACATTAGCGCAAGCAGATAAGAGAGCGTCATCACAGTTTTGTGTGTGTCGGCGTTTGTATGCAGGTGTGCGTGTTATACAACAGGCTCATTGCTGCAATAATGACATTTTCAGCCGCTCAAACTAGGAGCTGAGAAATGCGTTGTCCGTCAGTGAGCGACTCGAGCGAAGCCGGCGGGCGAACCGGCGAGCTTTGGCGGGCTGGAGAGAGCTCGGGAGCGCGCTGGGCGCGGCGCTTCTTGCAGCGCGGCACCACGGCGGGCTGTGGTGAAGGCTCGGAGAATGATGCCAGGCGAGTCCTCAGAGTCACCATAGGCAAAAGCTCGCAATGAGGGCATCCGCCGTCAGCGAGCGCGATGGCCGCGTGATCCTCACCCAGGCAGGGCACACAGATGACGGGCGCGGCACGAGCCACAGGATGGCATCTTTAAAAAGACGCAGCTCTTTTGTGATGAGAAGTGTGAGTCGCGTCAAGTAAGTGAGCAAACCCTCTCAGCAGATTAAGGATACAAAGTGATATAAAAGGATATAGAACGCCGGAAAGCGCAGCAGGTACGGCAGTTGAAGGCGGCGAGGCCAGCGACTCCAGAGCTCGTCCCGCTGAAAAGCTTGCTTCGACGGCGCGGCTTCTCACTCCGGATCCAGCGATGCGTGTGCTTCGCTGAAGAGATGAAAATCAGCTTGTACCAGCCTAACGAGCATATTTATAGAGACCACGCCCTTTCTGGCGGGACGTGACGATATGGGCGCGAGTTGCCCCCATTGGTCATTACGTCACGCAGAGTCTCTCTCGATAGGCTGCTGCATTTGCCGCAAGAGCAGCCAATAGGCGCGCGAGCTGTCTCGCCTGTGTCTGCTTGCTGCTGCAAAGCGTTTTACATTAATAAAAAATTAAGGATAATTTTTGGCTTCAATATCTCGTGGAAAAGAGGTTTTCCCCTAGCGTAAGCTATTACGCAGTACGAGAGATACTCTCGTAAGAGAACTTTCTGGATAATGTCTTGTGTCGTTTAATCCATGCTGCCATTTTTGGGTTTAATTGACCAACTAAAGTGCTTGGTGGGTGCCAAAATGCTAAACTAAAAACGGAAATGTTTTTTTATGCGTTTTGGTCATTCATTTACACGACATCTTTATTTTGGGGGCCTGAAAACACAAACTTGAAAACATAGTTTTTTTTCATAGTGCCAGTTTTTGAAAACTACACAGTTCAAGGCGAATTTCTGAATCACGTGTTCAGTCTATAGTGTAGTGTTTCTTTACAAAGTTACATTGTTAATTTCAGATTTATTGAAATCATTAAAGCATTCAGTAATGTTAATATGTTTATGTAAAAAATAAACAAATAAATACATATAATAAATTATATTTATTACTCACCCAAGTCATTCCAAACCTGCATGCATTTCTTCCTTCTAGTGGGCAAAATGGGCCCCATTGACTTCCATAGTCTTCCATAGTATTTATTTTTTCCATATCATGGAAGTCAATGGAGACCGTCAACTGTCTGGTTATCAACATTCTTCACAATATCTTCTGTTGTGTTCAGCAGAAGAAAGAAATTCATACAGGTTTGGAACATTTCATTGAAACATCAGTGTGGCGAGCAGGACGAGGCCGAGTGACGTGAGAGGACGGCGCGAGGCCAGTGGCGTGAGTGATAATGAACGACACCTGTGAGACGCACCGGTCTCGTATCTCTCAAGGAGGAGCGGAAGCATAAAGGAGGAGCGACGACAGTGAAGATCGAGAGAGGAACAGGCCTGATTTTATGTTGTGTTTTGTTTCTGTTTTGTGTGGCCAGCAGTCGTCCGTGAGGGGCTGCTGGCTTATACTTTCATTTTTGTATTTGTTTATTTATTTATTAAAATCTTTGAACATTCGCCGGTTCCCGCCTCCTTCTTCCCATAACAACGAACCCCGTTACATTCAACTTAAACATATTACGTGTTTTCATTAATATATGTATATATACACAATTTATTATTTTTCTGCAGAACATAACTAGGCTACATTTCTAATAACAAATGTCCCTGGGAATCAATGTCAGTCAGGCATGTCACAACATATGCCATTACCATTAAGCAGTTTCTCTGTTAATCTGAAAGGTTATTATGACAAACAACTCTCACATTTTACAGTCTATTTATTCGTTGTGTTGTGTTGCGACATATTGACCTTCAGTCTCTTCCACTTATGCAGCATGTTGATGTTGAGAGGTGTGTGTGTGTGTCATCTGTGCTGCCTCATTACCTCTGAAGGAATGTGCAACACACCTCATCAACGGATCCTCCATTATCTTCACTGTTTGACACACACACTAATACTCTTGCTCTTTAATTAGAAGGGATTTTAATGTTCAGCAGGTTTCATCTCCTCCAAGCCCCTCTTACATCCATCTTTCATTATAGCTTGTAAACCGCAAGTAGTGTATATGTGTGTGGTGCGTGCCTGGGCTTAATCAGTTTCCCAACTCTGAGACTAAGAACAACACAGAATTACACTCTCACTCACAGTCAGGCAGTCTTTCACCCAAACAAAGCCATATATAACCTTCCAATTTGTGCAACGTAACACACTCAAATCCAATATAACTGCTGTGGGCATCTACCTCAGTCAGAGAGAGAGAGAGAGAGAGAGAGAGAGAGAGAGAGAGAGAGAGAGAGAGAGAGAGAGAGAGAGAGAGAGATAGGCTACTGAAGAGTTTACCATGTGATTTCTTAACTTGTGAAATTCGTTTAGCAGGAACCTCTAAGTAAAGACCTCCTATCAAACTTTATTTTGTAGATCAGTTTTTCAAGCAATATAAGTTTGAAGTTTAAAATTTTGAGAGTTTAAGAAAATCTGCTGTTGTCTTCAGTTGATCTTCTTACCAACAGCGATGATGCAAATGAAATATTTTCATACTGACTGATTAGTCTTCTTTCTTACATCTCTTTGCATTCTATATTGTTATTGGTTTTGATTTCCTTGCACATACACTACCGTTCAAAAGTCTGGGTCGAAAGATTTTATTTATTTAATAAAAAAAATACAGTAAGAACAGTAATATTGTGAAATATTATTAAAATTTTAAAATAACCGCCAGCGGGCCCATTTGCCATTGCATGTTTAAAACAATATAAAATAAATTACAGAGGAGCAGTAATTTATCAATTTGCAACAAGAATATTTCATATTCATTAGGAGTATTTAGGCCTTTATTTTGACAATAAACACGAAAAATCATGAAAGATTGGTAGAAACCTCAGTTTGTTTTCATGCCATGAGTTCAAAAGATAACACCAATTCCATTTTATGAGAAAAAAAGGTCTGAAAATGTTTTAAATATAAAGAAAAATGTATGGATTCTCGATTTCTGATTGGCTGCGAGCTGTAACGCTATAACGTAGTCTTTTTATGCATTTATTAGAGGTTGAATTCAAATCAAATACTGCCAAACCACCCATACTACTTCTGAATAGGATGTCTACTTCATAAATTGTATGAAAATTATGGAAATACATGGTTCAGATCACTCAAAACATATATGAAAATGGAGGCGCCCTTATATGGGCAGTAATGGAGTCTAGTGAAAAAGTTGGGTACTGCGCCCAAATAAAATCTTACTGAAAGCTCATTTTTTTAGATATCAACCTACAATTTGGAATACAACTTGTTCAGATTTTTGTCTTTAATTTTCTTGCAGTTTTAGAGTAAAATATATTTTGTAATATATATATTTTATATAAAATATTAATAATTATATTTTTACATTACACAATTTCATAAACTCAAACTTATATAACTTTTTTTCTGTTTCATTTTTTATCATTTCTAGACTTCTACAATAATCTGGAAAATGTCTTCTTTATAACAAGACCAGCCATAGGTATATATTCCAAAGCATTCCTGAATTACAACCATTTAAGTTTGGATAGTGATTTTTAAGTCTATGCAAAAAAAAGGGGGGTGACAGTTAACAGGATATTAGTATCTTCATATTATTAATAGTACTATGATTAATATGATTTTTAATAAAATATGTATTAATATTGTTTTTTTAGCCCTCTATCTGCCTGGTTTTATATCTTGTTGCCTCTATTTGGGTTTTAGATTTTAAAAAACAACAACATGTTGCGTCAATCAGGTCCTTTTCTTTTTTATTGCCATGGCAGATTGTAGCAAAAATGATAGAGATTGTAGCTAATACAACAGAGATTAGCTGAATACATTAATAAATAATAATTGACATTACACACGATTGAGATGTAGGCCTAATGAAGACCAAATTCCAGTGAAATATCTTCAGAATCCCCTCTGATGTTTTAGTGTCCTTCATTATGTGTGTATTCTGAGTGGCAGTTTCTCTCTGCAGACGATGAGGTTATAATACTTGACAGCATCTGAAATACACAATTGAGTTTAGAGTTACACGGTGTCTCTTCCATTTGTTCATTAAGGCCAAAATTAGCACAAATTGACAGAATGAGCCCTTTGTTAAAAGGAAAAAGTGATATAAAGTCATGGTATAGCTTTAATGTTTTTTTTTGTGATTGGGTATGTTTAGGCATACAGTCATAATAAAAAAACAATAAAAAAAAAAACATTATATGGATCAGAAATTCCATATCTCTGTGGAGAAGAGAGTATCCTTTAACTGAACAGAGCTGCTCACGCTTACGTTCTGTTCAATTAAAAAGAGAAAAAGACAAGATTGTTAGGAAATGAGTGTTACAATTTTAATAGTTATAATTTATAGACATTTTAAGAAAGAAATTATTTACCTGTTGAGAGTATGTTTGACAGTCTGTGTAGTAAGTTGTAATAGTGTAGTAAAGCTCCAGAAAATCAGTAATGAGGAGGCTTTGACAGTTACAGATTTGAAAAGCAAAAAGGCGGGAATAAAGAACCCTAAACTCTAACACAAAGAACCATTTCAGCATATCAAGGGTTCTTCAGGACGATATGGTACTAAAAATAACTGTTATTGCGTGTAAAGAACCATTAAAGAACCATTTTCTTTGGAGGCATGATGGATTTACTGCCTTATTTGAGATAAACCCTCCCACTATCTTCTGTTGTATCATGAACAGAAGGTTCATTCATCGCCTTCGGGTCAGTGGATGAACCTGGCAATGACTGGTGCGCCATGCTTGTGTTTGTTTAAACATTGTTTAGCTGCCATATAGCAGAGAGTTCAGTCAACACAAATGGTCGACTGGCAGCAAATAGGCAAGTGAGATTTGCAGTAATCTCTCTCTTTGATGATCATGCATTTCTTTTAGGGCACATCAAGATTAAATATGGTGGTTGGGAAACTTGGCACTTGCTCACCTTTTGATTTAATTTCTGAAAATGTAATTTAATTAATCTGAGCAGGGAGGAGCGTGTGGATTTGGTCACATGTTCTTCTTTAGTTACTTACTGTGTATGTGGTTTAATATATTTGCACTTTTTGGAAGTTATTTGGCTTCTGCTGCTCGTCTTTAAAGTGTCTGCTTTAAGGGAAATAGGCCTTCAACCACGTCTAAAATAAGAAAAACCATAAACTGCGGACCGAATGGCTTTGGCTCCATGTTTCAGAGATATCCGAAGGTGAATCCAGAGGTTTTAAGATAATATTGCAATCACACCACCATAGCATGATATTGCACCTTGCTGAATATGCTTATTTTTCATACACACAAAATTAGTCTTTGTCTTCAATAGAGCTTAATAGCGAAATCTTTTGTTTGTTTTGTTCTTTATGGGCTGTCTAGGAATTTGAATTTGAATTGAATGTTTCCACTGGTTACATCACTACACCAGCAAATGTTGACATAGGCCTACTGTATGACTGTCTTTATGAGTCGTTGAATCATTCATTCAACCTATTCACTCAAACCATCAATTCATTTTGGAACAAAACAGTAACTGACTTTGAGCAAGTCATTGAGTCAACCAATTTGTTCTGAAACACAGATTCAGAATAAACAAACGTTCGTGATCTGTAATTTCTTTAATTAATACTTTCATTCAGCATGGCACGGGCGTAATTTCCTATGGGGACAGGGGGGACATGTCCCCCCCACTTTTCAAAATCCTGTTTGTGTCCCCCCCACTTTCAAGTTAGTTTGTTATGATTTTTTTTAACCGCACGCCGTCATCGCCACAGAGGAGCAGTAGCCTGTGCCAATGCGCGTGTCCGCGTCCAGGTACGTTGCGTCCACACTATAGTCCACACTCTAAAAATAGGCTAGCTTACTGAAAGTTCTAATGAGCAGGTATCCCGCTTATTCAAGCGCGAAAGAGAACTGGATTCTGGCGCGCTGTTTGTGTGTCAGGACCATAGACTGTAAACAAAAAGGTCAGGACATTCACAGACAGTGCGCCAGAATCCAGTTCTCTTTCGCGCTTGAATAATAGCACACACATTTATGCCAAAATTTCCATTTTGTCAATTGTATCATTACAAGAACAGTCTTAAATGAGTTAAATAAAATCTTAAATGAAAGTCAAGAGTAAATGAGAAAATTAAATGTGTAAGATCCTGTCATCAGCGACAGATCTTAAAGGGACAGCAGCCAATTCTGTCTGTCAGTAAAGTTAACCAAAGAACAAAGGGGAACACAGCAAATTACTCACTGTTCTTGACTAAAGAACGTTTGTAGCTTTAATAAGGATTAATCTATATTTAATTTATAATGTATGCAGTGCAGATTATTTGATAACCTTATTCAATTTATGTATATTTCGTACCTGTTAGACAGGAAGGGCACAGGTAAATATGACATTTATTATGGGTTTATGTGAGGATTGTTTAAAGTTCACTTAAATTAAAAGTTATATTTTTGAAGCCTAATAAATGTTTCAAATTTCGGGGGAAAAATCATTTTCCTTAAGACATCAGTAGCTATATTAATATCAGTGATACTGGCCTTCATTCATAAAAAGATGCTATTAAACAATTATTTAAAATATACTGTCTTTATGTTGTTTTTACATTACAGTGGAAATTGGGTTTCACATAATTTCAATTTTATTTACACACAAAACATTAATGGTGAACATGTTTGACTTTATAAAATTATTCTCTCAAGTCTTGGCAATCGGCCCCTATTAAACAATAAAAAAGTAAGAAATCGTTTTGTTATAGCTTTTTTATAGTCTACAGAATTTATCATTATAATCAACTTAATTATTTCCTGGATTTTGTACCACCAATGGTCAATCACCAATGATTCACCATAGTCCCTAAATGTATGTAAATGCAGGAAATGGGATTCAAATCGAAAAAAATGTCCCCCATTTTGTGTCCCCCCCCACTTCTCAAACCAAAGTTACACCCTTGCAAGACTTATTAAAATTGATCAAAAGTGATGGTAATATTTTTCAAATAAATGGTGTTCTTTTAAAAGCAGCACAACTGGTTGACAACATTGATAACAATAGGAAATGTTCTTGAGCATCAAATCATCATATTAGAATGATTTCTGAAGGATCATGTGACACTGAGGACTGGAGTAATTATGCTGAAAATTCAGCTTTGCATCACAGGAATAAATTACATTATACAATATATTACAATAGAAAACTGTTATTTTAAAATGTAAAAATATTTCACAATATTACTGTTTTTCTGCTCAGACTAAAATCTTTTGCTATTAAAACCTTTTTTAAAATTTTGCTATTTTACTTTCTAATAATGGTCAGATAACAGGCTAATAGACAAAAAGATAAAGAATATGTCATTTATCAGACACAATACGTTTCCGCCATGTTTCTGCCAGTCTCTTGTATAAGAGCTGTTTGACAGCGCTTTCTTAACCCGTTTGTGACCTGTATCTAATTCATCTGCTTGCACGCAGGGCGAGTGTACCGTCATGTTGTAACAAGAGAAACTGATATTTCGTGCAGACGGGGGAGGGAGTGTGTGCTGCTTGAATTCCCAACGTTTAATGGTCCACATCTGCAAGTGTGATCGCTGTTGAAAATCATTTCATGACAAGTCATTGTGGTTGAACGCGCGGCAGCTAAGCCATGGCTCATAGTTTACGTGTGCTCCGCAACGCCATGTCGAAGCTTGACAAAGTGTGTGTATGTGCAAGAAATAAAAATGGAAACATATCTGTGGGTCCAATCGTTTACACATCTGAGGCCACAGGTGGTGTATTTCAGGCTGTGTCATGGTCTCCATGGAGACAAAGAATATTAATCTACAAGGTTCCAGATTCACCCTTTTTCTCTTGCTTTGCTTTTCTATCCCTCTTACAAGACAGACCCCAATTAATACACTATACGTGTGTTGGGGATGACACATTTCAAGTAATGCGAGTTACGTAATCAGATTACTTTTTAAGTAAGTAACAGATTACTTTTGAATTTACAACAAAATATCTGAGTTACTTTTTCAAATAAGTTACTTTGTTTTCCCATTGACTGACAGCTGTTGAGAGAAATCAGGAGTAAGTGCACATGCGTTGTGTGTGAACATGTAGTTACTCATCTCACTTACACAAAAACAAATTCAGTATTTCTCAAAATGAATACAAACAGTGAAATGCAAACCTGTAATAATTAAATGTTATATAACACTAATATGCTTTATGTATCTCACTCTATGAACCATATCTTTGCTGTTGATCTTTGATGGTCCGATTCTTAAGCAAACATTACTTTAGTTAAACCACATTTGTTTTATTTTTTGTTATTATTGCTAAAGAAAGAGTGTTGAACTTTCTTCTTCTTTTTCAGAGGCGAAAAGTAATGCAAAAGTAATGTAATGCATTACTTTTTGTAAAAAGTAACGTGATTGGTTCATTTTTTTTAGGGAGTAACACAGTATTTCAATGCATTACTTTTAAAAGTAACTTCACCTAACATTGCTTACAACACAATTCCTACAAGATTGTCTTTTGCTGTATTTATCAACATTTTTAATAAGTATAATAAGTCTTATTTTTAAAAAGGTTTTCTACTACCTGCTGGGAAAAAGATGAAAAAAAAAAAGAGTTTCAGTAGGCTTTTCTTAAACGACAACTTTTTGTTACATATAATATATTCTGAACAGGCAATTGTATATTAGAAATTTAATAAAAGTGAAATAATAAATGTTTCTTGGGCATCAAATCATCATATTATACTGATTTCTGAAGGATCATGTGACACTGAAGACTGATGCTGAGAATTCAGCTTTGATCACAGGAATAAATTACACTTAATTATTATAATATTTCACAATGTTTTTTTTTTTTTACTGTATTATTGATCAAATAAATGCAGCCTTGGTGAGCATAAGAGACTTCTTTCAAAAACATTAAAAACATGAACCGACCCTAAACCTTTAAATGGTAGCTTCTTCCTTCGTGTTATATAGAACTATTTTTGTTATGTTAAAATATAACATTTTCCCCCAAACCACTTTGAGATCAGATCAGAGCAGCCACTGCTGTGAGTCAGGCTCTTTACTCATTACTTTCTCAAGAGAATCTTGACCCCTTATCATAATTTCCACATTCAAATACTAGAGTCACTAGAGTCAGAGTGTGAAGTCAGACACGATCCTCTGTGGTTAAAGAAAAGTCCAAATACAAGTATTAGATTGAACTGTAGAAATGTATGAGTGAGTGAATTAGTGCAGTGTTACTGTATTCTATAAAAACAACACAATAAAAACATTGAGGCAATTAATCATGTACATGCATCTCTCTTTCTCTCCCTCTATAATTGTATTATGTTCCAGCTGTTGTTTTTGTTCCAGGTAAACAGAGACAAGGCTTCTGTACCAAAAACAAGATGTGTATGATTGTATGTGTTTATAATTGGATGCAGGATGGTTATGTGATGGAGCGCAGCGGCTGGTGTATAAATAACAGCTCTCTGTACAGTCTATTTGTAAATGTTGAGACATGAGCACATAGCAAAGTGCCGTTGTTTGCACCTGACATTCATTATGGCTCACATCTGACCGAGCAGAAGTCCAGTTTACATAAACATCACATGTAGTCTATCAGGAAACACTGGCACTTTGTATCAGCGATTTCGTTTAAAGGAATATTCCAGGTTCAGTACAAGTTAAGCTCGGCTTTTAAGGCATTATGTTTACAAATACAAATTCTGACTCTCTCTTCTTCTCTTCGAAAAGCAAGAATTGAAGTTGCACAATGGAAGTCAACCAGGAATATTGCTGTAAATCTCCAAAAACATGATTGAAAGAGTCATATATTTGCAAGCAAGCTTTGTTGTTGCTTGTGAGTAGACAATCTCAACTGTCTATTAATTATATCAATTATAAATAATGCAGCATTATCAAAAGCAATCGAGTCAAACCTGCATTCATATCTTTTCATACATGCTTATTTGTGCAAATGCTTACAATCGTTTTTATAAAGGTTGTATTCAGCCAGTTTGGTGGTGGTCTGTTATCGACTCTTCAGGGAGGAACAGGATTTATGAAAGGGTTTAAAGAGTCATTCTCTGTGTATTGATGCATGGTTACGACCTTGTTGGCCGTCCTTTGACCATCTGTGATTAGGGATGGGGTCAGAAGTTGACAGGGTGATGACGTGTCCTGTGTTGCCAATAATTGAAGATATCTGTAGTTTCTTCATCTTTGGGCACTTCAAGGATGCGCAACATAACTGTGAAATGTCCCTTATCAAGACATTTGTATTCCAAAAATGTTGAAAAATGTCATTTCCATCACAGAATATTTGGAGATATGTTGGAAATGACTTTTAATAGAAAAGTAGAAATGATAGATTAGTCCTATGATGGATGTTTGTCCACAGTTGGACATTGTTTTTGGACAAAATAAAGAATTGAAAGTGTGAGAATTGTGTTTTAAGAGAATTTATTTTCTAACGTTTCACAGGGCCACCTTTGCCCATAGCTGAAGAAGAAATAACACACAGTTACACAGACATACTGTAGGCCTAAACAAAATAACTTTGATGACGACAATCTTGGCAGTTTGTTCTGGGGTTCCAGTAAAGGACATTATTACGGAATCTGAGTCATGGATCAGGGTCTGGCTGGACAGATGTGTCTTATCAGAAATGTAGGCATTAAAAAGTGTGTGTGTGTGTGTGTGTGTATGTAAGACTTTGTGACTTTAAGACTTACATCTCAGTGTGGACTGCCAAGACTTTCCAGTCAGAGACAGAAGATGAGTGTATTATTAAAGGTCTGGAAAGAATGAACGCAGCAGACTGTAACACCAAGTGAGAGTGCATAGAAAAAAAAAAAGTGTGTGTGCGTATGTTCAAATATGAGTGACTATGTGAAATCATTTCAAATGGCAACTGCCCGAAATAAATTTCCTTGCTTGAAAATCCAGTTGAAACCAGCTGGTAGGTGATTTTTACATGTCAAATCATAGGCATGCAATATAGCCTTCATAGGCTATATTATACATTATTATTTGATAAATAGGAAATTCAAAAGATCAATGTGTCTTTGCTGAATAAAAGTATTAATTTCTTTTAAAAAAACGTTTTGACTGCAGTGTATAGTATATTAAAAACATACCATAAATAAGATTAAGTTAATAAAAATCCCCTAAATGACATTTCTGATGACCCCAAGGGTATATGTGACTATAAGATTGACAACTTAAGTTTGTACCGTACAAGATGACTGAATACATGTTGGTCAAGCTGGACCAGCAACAAATCGGTTTGATCTGCATTTTTTCCAGCAGGGAAACATCTCAATTCATACCCGTGTTGATTGTCCTTTGGTTGACGTGAATGTGTGTGTCCTTTCTCTGCATTGAGCTAATGTTATATTAAAAACACAATCACAGGCCGTGTTTACACTGCATATATGCATGCGTCTTTTCACCGAGGTGCCCAAAACAACCATCTGAACACAGTCAAAAGACTGGCCAATAAATCGCGAGAGAAGCTTTTCACAAAGAGAGCAAGCTCCCGTCAAAGCCGTCCTAACTAGCATGACTACAAACACACTCATTAATTAGTCAACAGCTTAGTGATCTAACCACCCGCTGAGGGGAGGGAGGTCAACGTGAATGACCTTGTCTTCATCGGTCGTCGTGGCGACCGAGCCACCCGATCTGTCAAGCACTGCTTTTCAGCACGGTGGGAAAGCATGTTTGGCCCACGACCCCCATCATCCCCTGCTCATTGGACTACAATTCCCAGCCATTGGGCATGGGAGTCAGGTTTGTTCAAGAGCCGCCAGTCAGGGCTAAAGTATAGCCATGCACAAAAGCAGGCTGGAGCGGACACAGTGGGCTGGAGATGAATGCCCTGCTTTTCTTTCCAATTCAGCCGAGGAGGAAGAAAAGGACGGAGCAGAAAGGCACAGAATTGAGTGGCAGGAATAGTAACTCTAGCTTCTCCATTTTAAACGTGCTCTTTCCCCGTCTTTCCCTGTTTTCTCGTCTCCCTTGCTTGCTTTCTTTGCTCTTTAGCCTTTTTCTTCCTCCATTGCCGTGCGTTGTCCTTTTCGTGCCTCTCTCTCTCTCTCGCTCGTCGTATTGCTGCATCCTAATGGATTTATCTTTAGCTCGGCGCTGTGTCTGGAAGAGGAACATTGTGACATGGCCTATTTTGCTACAACAAGGCTCTTCCATTAGCTTGGAGTCTGTAAATAAATAAATAACAGCTACAAAAGGTGTTCTGGTAGGGAAGAGGGAACAGTCTCATGTTCAAGCTCAGACGGTGTGTTAAAGTCGCGCACAACTATATGCGTCTTTCAGCTCTTTCCCTGGGGCGACTAACCTTCAGAAAGAATTGCGAGAACTCATGGTCGAAAGATTTAGATACTGTATCAGTCTCTAAAGGACAAAATGATTTGAACAAAGTTTCTCCTTGAGTTATGGTCTCAATATCATTCCCCTATGGCCTAATATAAAGGTGATGGGGGAAGCTGGAGGACTTTTAAAGTGGTTGACTGAGCACATCTTGACTCCACAAGTTATTTTAAAAACAATGTGCTTTTAATCGTTTTCCGTTTAATTGATTCAGTTAAGCTACTGAGCGGCTGGGTGATTCAGAAGTCCCTGTGATTGTACATTTCAATCATAAACCAGTCATTTTGGCATTCTGGGAAGACAAGTATAATTGTTATGTGTAATCAATATAGTTGGTTGGTATTTCATGTATTATTTTAGTGTGATGTTGTCTGGCTGGAGATGTGCATTCAATCATTTTAACACAAGAGATAACACCCAGAATTAATTTGAAAATAAAATAAATAATGTCTAAAATACCTTGTTGATTCATTTGTCTACCACTAATGAAAAACAGAGAGAAAGTACATTTGATTTGGTTTATTGAGTTTATTCATTACTTTGGGGATGCGTTGGATTAAATGAATTAATTACATTTATTAATAATAACTGTATTCATTTAGTTTTCTTTCTTAAAGGTTTTTTTTTGTTGTTATTGTTGTTTTAAGCATATATATATATATAACAAAATTAATGAGGTTTGTATAAAGTTTTAAGAAAGCTAAATATTTTATTGAAATGTGTAGTAGTGGTCATGAATCAATATTCACAAAAAGTTCCAAATTGCAAAGAAAAAGTTCAGTTATGAGGTTAGTTTTATAAAAATAAAAAAACTTTGTGTGCTTCAATTGAAATCAGCTTGTTGTTCAAGTAGAAAAACTTCACTTCCAAATCTTAAATCGACTTTTTATAGATTCAGGGTGTTTTCAGTTCTCTGAGATGTTACAATTGCTTTCCTCTTGTGTTTGTGAGTCAACCACTGTCAAGATTTAGCGAAATAATTGTCACGCTTTGTGAAGTAGAGACGAAAAGAGTCTGTTTGGGCAGCCATGATTGAAACCGATGTAGGGATTCAATCTAAGATCTCCAGGCTACAAGTCTACCTTCTCGTGGTGAAGCTGACGAAAACAGATAAGACTATGAACTTGTTCAACCGTTCTCCTCCTGGCATTCTCTCGCTTTTTTCATTATTTGCATCTTCCCCTTGCCTTCAATTACCCTTACCCACAATGCATTTGTGTGGCATGAGGTTATCAGGGCCATACAGACCAAAGGCATCTTTAAGAGCACTTGGCGAATAAAACACTCCCCGCACAGTCCACTTGCACACTGTCAGGAGAGCGAGAGTCTGTTTACCCAAAGCAACGTCTCAAGTGTGCTCGCTGCACCGGCGATTACAAATGGATAAACCCGGTGAACCCGTCCCAGCTGGACTGTTTCAGAAAGCAGCTGTACTCGCGCCACTGACCCAGGCTGTACCCCGGTAGCTTTCCGCAGCCGTGTGCGCATTGATCGAGGTCCCCGGGAGGCGCTGATTTAAGGTCAGCCGTCCTCCTCCACTTACAGATCTTTATCAGCACGAGCTGATCCGGGAACAGCGTGGCACTGCAAACATTCACGTATGAGAGGAGAAATGGTTCACGTCTCTGCCATTTGTCTCTCTCTCTCTCTCTCTCTCTCTCTCTCTCTCTCTCTCTCTCTCTCTCTCTCTCTCTCTCTCTGCCATTTGTCTCTCTCTCTCTCTCTCTCTCTCTCTCTCTCTCTCTCTCTCTCTCTCTCTCTCTCTCTCTCTCTCTCTCTCTCTCTCTCTCTCTCTTTCTTTTCTTCTCCAAGCTGTCAAATCTCCATCCATTACAAACATTGGCTTTTTCCACTCTCGTATTCATCGGTCTCTCCTACACGTCTCTTGCGACGTCCTCGGCAGTGCGTGGTGGTGTTAACTGCAGCGCTGGAGATGGAGGCCTGTGCAGGAAGTGTATGTGGGTGTACGCCAGTGAAGATGGTTGAGTCCAGACTGGCTTTAACATAAAGCCAAAGGCTCTTCCTCTGGGCTGTTTATCCACCTCTCTTCTTCTTGGGCTCATTCTTTATCCCTCATCTGTTGATCTGTTTGCTCTTGATTTGAAATCTCTTTGACCCTTCCTGTTTGCCTTGCCATCCTTGACTTCATGTAGATCCACTCTTTTGCAAATAAGCCAGACTGAAAAAGTCCTTTGTTTCTCTATATCTTCAATCTGTTAGCCTACTTGCACTGTAATTAAGAAATTTAATTCATACTAATTTTATATATTTTTCTTATACAGTGTGAATGCAGCTTCATGATTAGCTAAATTTGTCAGGGGGTTTTAACTGTTTAGCTGTGCATGGACATTGTGGAAATGTACTTTAAGGCAGATTATTCAACGGCTCATTTTGGTAACGCACCCAGTAGAAAGTTTCTGTACGTAAAAGTCATACAAGTGCAGCGAATTTTCTTCTCAAGGCCATATTTCAATGACAACATGATCACTCGATAACAATTGCATCATAAATTTAGCTCGTTTTGCTCAAATCATGCAAAAAACAAAACAAAAAAAAACACTGTATTTTCAAGCTGGTTCAGCGCACATTTACATTCTATAATAAACAGGAGGTATTTTTCATACTTCAACATAAGGATATGCATTAGCTCGATTGTTAGAGATTGATAAAACCATCTTCCCACTCCTAACGCCCATATTCACCAAACATCCGAAAGTAAAGTAAAGTGGAAAGTAATATTTTAGTATTTAAGAAAAATTACACTTTTTAGATTAGTGATTCAAATTGAGCTGCAAAAAAAAAAGTTTAATAAACTGTTTCGGTATATAAAATATAATTCGGTTAGAATTTTTATTTATTTAAGTGGAGGTCAATGGGAACCAAAACTTTGGTTTGCAACATTCTTCAATATAGGCTACCTTCATTTACATTAAGAAAGAAAGTCATACAGGGTTGGAACGACTAAATAAATTATGACAAAATCTCATATCCATCACTAAAAGCTACTTGCCTGAAAAACTTGTAAGCACAGTTGCTTGTTCGTGCTTGTGATATCACTGGAATTACATATATAGAGAAAAAATGGGAATAGAAATTGTGTGCATTTATTTAACCAGTTTTTATGATTAGAGCTCCTCAACTCTCAGTAATTTTCAGATTTGTATCACATTGTAAAGAAACAAACGCATTGTGTCTCTCAGTTCTTTAAAATCTCTCTCATCTCTGTCCTAAGAGGGAAACTATTTTGAGTCACTCACTTATAAGAAACAATGGACAGAGAAAGACATCTTTGTGCAACTGGCTATCTGAACTCTGCTATAATCCGCCATTGGCGTGTTCGTCTTCCCAACACACAAACACTTCTTTATACTGCAAAATTCTTGGACAGGCATGTGGTTTGTTACTTTTTAAGTACCAAGCGAGAACGTTTTTTCTATGAATGATTTGAATTGTAGCGAGAGAAAGATCGAAATCAATATGAAAAATGTAATTGAGGTCAGTAAGATTTCTTAAAAAAGTCTCTTCTGTGCTCACCAAGGCTACATTTATTTGATAAAATATGCAATGAAACAGTAAAATTGTTAAACATTATTACAATTTAAATAGTCATTTCTATTTGAATACATTTGAAAATGCAATTTATTCCTGTGATGCAACGCTGAATTTCAGAGAATTTTCCCTCCAGTCTTCAGTGTTCTTATGATAATAAATGTTGAAAACAGTTGTGCGGGAACCATGATACATTTGATAAATAGAATGTCCAAAATAATTTTATCTGAAATCTTTTGTAACAGTCTAAATGTCTTTGCTGTCACTTTCGACTGCCCATCCAAAAAGTCAAGTCAAGTCAAATATATTTATATAGCGCTTTTCACAATACAGATTGTATCAAAGCTGCTTCACAGTATCAATCAAAACAACTTAACAGTGTTTGTTTATTACTGGAAAAAGACATCCAAGTTTGGTAGAGCTGATCAGTGGTATGATGGGTCATTTAATTTGAATTGAAAAACACAAGTTATAACTGAGTAACCACCCAGAACATCCTCGCAACCACACACAGCAGCAACCTGCTAAAAACTGTCCTGAGCATCTTAGCAACCTCATAGCAACACCCTAGTAACCAGCCACAAGTCAAAAATCTAGTTCTCATTTTTTTGGGTTCTATCTATTTTTATCTAACACCAGGTTTTTGCATTGGGTTGCATGTATACTTTTTCTTATAATGCAGAGTCGCCATGAGAAAGAAAACCCCAATCAGCTCTTTAAACAACAGCACACACACTTTTCTCGACCTTGCTGAGGCGGCATGATTCCTCCCAGTTTCTATCGTTTAGGGAGCGCTGGTGTTCCATGAATATATATTGTCCACATGGGATTCAGCTCTGCGCTATAATGGTGTTCACATAATATATTCTCAGCTTACACCAACAAACAAAAGAAATGCGCATTTTAAGTGAAAGCAGCACGATGACAAACACTTGCAAACAGTAACAGCACTCCCATTTATTTTTCACAAGATCAATATATTCCTCCTTTGGGCCTGAGACCTTGAGAAATACATTTTGCATGTACGGCCACTCACATTCTGGCCGTGGTTCGGTGGAGGGGAGAGCTTTTGTGTTGTATCACAGAAAAACAATCAGTCTTTAAAGGCACTGCCTTGTTTCAGGGCAATTAAAAAATCGTTATGTCAGTTGACATGTTTCTCTCAACAGTCTACAGGTCTGTCTACAGGTCTGTTTTGAAACCACCTTTAGGGCTGATAGATATTACATGGTTTAAAGTGGACTTATTATCCAAAATGTACTTTTACATGGTGTTTGAACATAAATGTGTCGGAAATGTGTGTACACCAAAAGTAAAAATCCACCCACACCCACTTGAAGCTTTCGTGAAGTCACGAATGCTTAGGCTCCGCCCACGACTGATGCGGACTCCGCCCTATTAGCATAAACCATGCCCTGAGTAAGCAGTACACAGTCCGCCATTTTGATTTCCTCGCCTTGAGATTTTAACAGCGGCATTCATGTAAGAAATGTATTCTTATTAAAGCTACTAAAGTTATTCAATCAAGAGCAGTGAGTGATTTTCTGTTTCTTTTGTTGTTGGATTCAAATCAACAGCATATATAACAGTAGGTAGTGTATATCACGCTGCCGTCACTTTAAAACACCAATCTAATATACACATGCCAGGGCTCGACATTAATCGTTCGTTAATCAATCGACATTCTGATTTTATTACATTTATTGTAAGTTGCAATTGATAGTGGATAATAAATGTAGGCTATAACTGACGCTAACAAGGTTGCACTGTTGAGGCTCGCACAGCCTCTCCAGGAGAAATGGAAACCAATGAGTGCAGCTCACACAAAGAAACTCAGTTAACAACATACTGCCGATCAAAATGGAGTTATTATATTTTTAACATGATACAGATAAGCAATCTCACACGACGAGTGCTGTTTTTTTTCTGAATACCATCACGATTGAATTTATACATTGATTTCATACAACAGTTCAATAAACAGTTAAAATGAAGTCACTTACATTTTAGACGTAATATTGACTGTTTTTGTTCTGTTTCAGCATTATGACGGTCGCCTGCCGCGGTTTAGTGTTATGTTTAAAACTATCCTTCTCTCCAACGTTTCTGTTATGTGGATGAAGGATGAACCCAATGGCACACAGCAAATGATTCTCACGGGGTTTATTAAATGGACAAAAAACAGAAAACAAAAACCCACGATGGGGCAAAACAAGGCAGGACAAGACTAATACTCAACAGTAAACTCACAGCTACGACAGGAACAGACACTTCTTGAAGACAGGACTCTCAACAGGTTACTCACAGCTTAAAACACATACAACGTATGACAATGTCAAATAATGAACCGACACAGGACAGCAAACACAAGAGGATTATATAGGGAACACTAATGACGAGGACAGGTGAAACTGACTAGACAATAATGACAGACGAGGGTAACAAGGGGGCGGAGTTACATAACGAGACAACACAAGTACATGGCCCAAACAACAGACCATGCGCTTGAACACAAAACACGGGTCTGTCATGATCCAGCCTCAAGACTAGGGGAAATCAAGGACAAGAAGGTCGGATCATGACAGAACCCCCCACTTAAGGAGCGGCTACCAGACGCTCCTCAAGAGGACATCAGATGCGAGACAAGACTGACTGAGACATTGACACAAACCAACAAAACATGCCAAATAACAGTAGTGGCAAACACGAAAACACAACAACAGGGTTAGGATGACAAATCAAATAATAAACATGGAAGGGGTGGCGGAGGAAACAGAGTTCATGGGGGATTGTCCAGGGTGGATAGGTGGGCTGGGGGTCTTAGATCCTCGGGATGAGGGCTGAGGACGAGGAATCTGGGCAGACTTGGACACACGAGGAGAGGTCTTGGGGGAAACAGTCCGGGGCATAGTGGTGATCGGGGTGACCGGGAACACAGACTGGGATACTGCATTAGTGACGGCAGCAACAGACTCAGACACAGAGGAAGACAAAACAGGACTCCTGACGGGGGACAAGGCAGGCGAAGGCGCATGACAAAAGACAGGGGGTGAAACAGACGATAGTGGAGCTGGAACGGGGACAGAGATCTCTAAAGACGATCCGGAATCGACGCTTCTCACCTCAAATTCAGTTGAGGCATCAAAGGCAGCAGACTGGGGATCTGAGCCTCTGGCAGCTGGCCTGGGATCAGCGCTCACTGCGGTTGGATTGTGATCATGACTCTCAGCGGCTGGCGTGGGTGCTGCGCTCTCAGCGGCTGGCGTGGGTGCTGCGCTCTCAGCGGCTGGCGTGGGTGCTGCGCTCTCAGCGGCTGGCGTGGGATCGTGCTCGGTGCAGCAGGCTTGGGATCAGCGAAGACTGCAGCTGGCTTGGAATCGGTGCTCTGTGAAGCAGACTTGGGATCAGTGCTTACGGTAACTGGACTGGGAACGGTGGTCTCTGGAGTATCTGGAACAGGGACTGGGGACAAGGCAGGACTGACTGGGACATCTGGAATTCTGACAAGACAGGAAAGATATTCGGACAGGGTTCTGGCAGCGATGACGACTGGCATCTCCTGACGGGCTGATACAGACTGTATCACAGGCTTTGCAGCGGAATCGGCCGCTGCTTTCTCTTCAGCTGACATGACTGAAGACTCAGAGACGACATTCACAGTACAAGTCTCTGGAATGGGTCGCCCCAACGCCGACTGGGAAACAGCGCTTTCTGCAGCAGGTTGTAGAACTAGGTCTCCTGTTGCAAAGACCGGAACCGCGCTTACAGCAGCGGAGCCAGGAACAGCACTCTTGACTTCAGCGGCGGGTTGGAGAGCCATCGCGGACTCAGGAGGAGGTAGAGATGGAGAACCAGAAGCTCCCTTCTTCCTCATCTTCTTCCTGGGTCGCGGAGCGGAGAATGTGGCCAGACTGGAGACCGGAGAGGGAGGTGAAGCAGGAACCGTGACAGGAACTGGGAAACTCACAGCAGGCGAGGAGGATTCCGGGCAGGAAGACTCCGATGCTGACTCCCACGACGGGTGCCTCCCACGCTTACCATGAAGATTGATGGACGTGGAAGGTGTCTCAGGAGTCGCGGCAGGACTGGCCTGGTTCCCCTGCGAAACAACGGCCAAAACACAACCCTCCGGGATCACTGGCAGACAGGCAGAGGGTGGAGATCCCGAGGAAGAAGTCTGCGGATCCGCCCGGGAGAAACGATCCCAGAGTCGGGCATAATTCTTCAGGATCCACTCACCCTGGGACGGGACTGGACAGTTGACCCTCTCTTCGTCGGTGGGAGCCGACAACCACCATTGTTCCGGTTGTAGTCGGAGCCGGGAGGACATACTGTCTGCTGGTTTCTTTATGGGTCGGTTCATTCTGTTATGTGGATGAAGGATGAACCCAATAGCACACAGCAAATGATTCTCACAGGGTTTAATAATGGACAAAAAAACAGAAAACAAAAACCCACGATGGGGCAAAACAAGGCAGGACAAGACTAATACTCAAACAGTAAACTCACAGCTACGACAGGAACAGACACTTCTTGAAGACAGGACTCTCAACAGGTTACTCACAGCTTGATACACACAACGTATGACAATGTCAAATAATGAACCAACACAGGACAGCAAACACAAGAGGATTATATAGGGAACACTAATGACGAGGACAGGTGAAACTGACTAGACAATAGTGACAAGACGAGGGTAACAAGGGGGCGGAGTTACATAACGAGACAACACAAGCACATGGCCCAAACAACAGACCATGCGCTTGAACACAAAACACGGGTCTGTCATGATCCAGCCTCAAGACTAGGGGAAATCAAGGACAAGAAGGCCGGATCATGAGTTTCTTATTTGTTTATTCAAAAATATTTAAAACAATCTCATAACATTAATGCAGTTGTAATTTTTTTTTTTTTTGTATAATGACTTAATTTGATCATCCCTACCTATAGTGTAACAACCCTATTGTGTCTAATTACTCAAATTTAATTTATTGATCAAATTTAGGAAAATTTAAAAATGAAAGAGGAAGCATACATTTAATAATATTTTTAATTTTTTTTTGGGTGGGTGGGGGGGGGGGGGGGATGCCCTTTAAAGGTGCAGATACGACAATATGCAGTTTTAAATATATAAAAGCTGATTGAACACTGATTAGAATATTGCTTCAGAATAAATTATATTTACAACACAATATTTTTTTCTTTTTTCGGACAAGCAACTTTTTTCCCGAAAAAAGAATGACACACAAGCACATGAAAAGGCTTAATGTCGAGCCCTGCACGTGCAATTTATTAAAGTGGTCATATAATGGTACATGCACTTTTACAAGTTGATTGTACTGAAATGTGTGTTGGCAGTGCCTGTACACAACCATCATATAATGATAAAAATCCATCCAGTGGTTTTGTTTTAATCTCCTTATATGTTTTCCCCTGCCTCAAATCGAGCCGTTCGAGCCTGTGACGTCACAAGCTCGCACGCCCCTCCCGCGATTGTTGAATGACAACCGCGTTTCAACACAGACCCGCCCTCGCTCATGAGGGAGCTGTCAATCATAGTCTGCGCGGACCGGCGCGGTCATTGTTGATATGCTGGAGCACTGTCTATGAGCAGAATGGCGTCTAAGCGATTGTGGTGTTCTGTTCTTGGGTGTAATAACGAACACAGCAGTCATTTTAATGTTCCTAAATCCGAACCGCTGAAGACGCAGTGGCTGTGTTTGTTTTCGAAGGGAATATTCCCCACGAGCAACGTCAATGCTCTCATGTTTGCGCGAATCATTTCACACACCAGACTGCTTTAAAAAGGAGGATCAGTATAAAGCTGGTTTTGCTAAGAAGCTGCTCATGAAAAAAGGATCGGTACCAGATATTCGTGTTCCTGCTGAACCTCCAGAAGAACGGAATTGAGTGTAACGTTTTATTAAACTTTATATTAATATATTAATCTTTGCAAATCGCTAGCTGCACGCTTCACAATGAATGCGTCTAAGGTTTACACTCAGGGTACATTACGGCATGTTTTCTATGTATGACGTTCTCAATATAATTCATAATCCCACGTTTATACTGAACAATGCGTTAATGTTATTGTGTTATTGAGTTACAAATGGTGTAGGCAGAACAGAGAGGCGGAGTCAGCAAAGCTCATTATCATTTAAAGTCATATGCACTGAAACAGCGTGCTGAAAACAGAGCTGTTTTTGACCAGGTAAAATAAGTGTTTTCTTACAATACTAATGAGAATTTTTAATTAAAGTATATTACAAACTTTTAATTTAGACCCTAAAGAATCATATTAGCTTGTACAAAAATGGCATTATATAACCCCTTTAACTGTTTAGTTCGCAGACATAACCGATTGTGTGTATGTGAACTTTGCGGGTTTTTTACATCACCTTGTGTGTATTTGACAGTTTAAGCTTAATAAGACGTGATAGAGAACTTAGTTTAATACTCACAGGAAGCGCCGTCTGACAGCCAGCTTTCTGTGTGTGTGCTTAGGATGTGTGCGCTCAGAAAACAATATGTCAGAAGTTTAGACTGCTATGGCTTTAAAACACATGCAGATAATAAACTTTCATGATCATGAAGAACTGCAATGTCACATGAGCGTGACCACGATAGAGATGATCAGTGTTGTGCAAGTTACTTCCAACCTGCAATACATTATATATTACTTGTTACTGTTATTTAAAAGTAATTCATTACCTTACAATATTACTGTCTCAGAATTGTAATGCGTTACATTACTCCTGTATTACTTTTGAGTTACTTTCACCAAAATAACTATACAGAAGTAGAACTTAACATTCTAAATGACTAGGGCTGTAACGATATGCGATATGAAACCGAAATCGCGACACTCAGATCCACGAACCTCCAGAATCGCGACACACCTCTTCCAACTCCCAGCGTTATCCATACCGTCCAGATCCAATGCTACCACATCTTTAAATTACTATTAGTATTATTTGAAGTTAACTTAACATTATAAAATACGTAGACCTACACCACAAAACTAGTTGAGGATAAATTATTTAAAATTTGGGAATTCCAGCGTTATGGACATGAGATTTGCAGTCAAAACTTGAAATATAAATTCTCAGAAAATGCATTAATACCAAAATATTGAAACGTCTGTTTATCCATAGGCTCCTCCCTGAAAGGAGTCCAGACATTAGAAAAATATCAGTCTATACATGCGTTTTATATTTAATATTAGGGAAATAGACAGTCATGCGTAAAAAAAAAAATCTTTAACTTTTAGGAGGCAACGATTTTTTGTTGTTGTAATTCTGTAAATTACACTGCGCAAATCGGATGAAGAAGGGTTGGCTCTCCACAGAACATAAAATATTCATTTTATTTTATTTTCGTGTTCGCATTTATGAGGAAAAAACAATGTTACAGAGGTGACACAGTTCTCCATTACGGACGCGACCGCTGAAGCGGCACTAAAAGACTGCTTTAAAACTTTCACAGAGACCTTACACAGAAGACACAAAAGCCTTTCTTTAAAGTGAATTTCGTTGTGTATTAATTGTATCTTAATTGTAATCAATGTTTCATCAACCAATTACTTGGATAAGTTGGCCTATCTATAATTGTCTGCTATAGCCTACTTCTTATTTATTAAATCCATCACGACACGGAGGTGAACTGGAGCGCGTCTCATAAATGAACCGAAAATCAGCGTATAAGGTAGTCTATTCACTCACCTGAAAAATATATCTATTGAAATGTCTACTACTTGTAAACAGAACAATTCAAAACGAAAGAAAACAGACTCTGCTTATGAAATGTGCATTTCTCTCTGGTGCATTCACTAGCTGCGAAGATCGCGAGTCAGCATCGTCAACTTCATCTTGACTTTATTAATAAACAATTAAAATGTCTCCTTGCTATATTTGACATAATCATTGCTTTTGCCGGTTCTTTGTGACAGCTTTTAGGTGATTTATCGGCAGCGCCGCCTCCCTTACATGAACGCGTCACCACCGCATCAAAAACATGATTGCGTGATGAAAACATGAAAAATACCACATAAACATTGCCTAACTGTTTAGAAAGGAAACACAGAACGAATAGCATAATGCGCATACGTCCATCTCGCGAATGTATAGTCTTCTTCATGATGAAGAAGCAAGGCCGTAACCAGGGTTTGAAAATTAGTGAGGTCCGGGGTGTTGTGTAAAGAATTTTGCTATAATAATGGTTTGGCCATTGGACCCACATTTCCCAATGGACATTAAGCTGTGACCCTTTTTTTTAATGGAATTTGGCATATATATATATATATATATATATATATATATATATATATATATATATATATATATATATATATATATATATATATATATATATATATATACAGGGGTTAAATTTGGATTTAATTATGTGTGGGGTAGTCTCTCACTAGGGGGGTCCGAGGGTTTGCCCCCCCGGGATTTTTTTTGTGAAAAATAAACCAAAATGGCACTTTCTGGAGAGTTTTGTGCAAAGAAAAAGTAGGTCTAGCAAGTGCAACGCAATCTCACGACCAATTCGTCCGAATTTGACGAGTGATTAAAAGATGGCTAATTCGTACGAATTCGTACGACCTCATTCGTACGAATTTGTACGATTTGTCTAAACCCACGTGATGGGTAGGTTTAGGGGCGGGGTCAGGGTCATTCGTACGAATTCATACGAATTGGGCAACTCGTCAAATATGTACGTTTTAGCAAAAATCGTACTAATTCGTACGAGTGAGGTCGTACGAACTGTTACGAATTAGCCATCTTTTAATCACTCGTCAAATTCGGACGAAATTCACACAGATCAAACACAAATATGCTGACTGAATAGATTGCTAGTTGAGAAACACTGCTTTAATTAATGTTTTTATGATGGCTTTGTGAAAGGTTAACTAAACAGCATGAGCCGTCTTCCAGCTGGCCAGTAAGTTATTTGGCAAATTTCATTCTGTAGGCTAACATACAGATCTGTTTTATGCTATTGTTTTTGATAGTGTTATACATTTCTTACAGATAATCGATTGTCATTGCGTTTGTCTTACCGAATGTGGTAGCTTTATGCAATTACAGTTTGTCTATAAGCTTCTTTTTTTTTAAATGTATTAATGCCGACAGTTAAATGTTGCCAGATATTGCTACGAAAAACAAGCAAAACAAAATAATAATAATAATCCGAAATAAGTTCAAAGCTTGTGTTTTGGAAATAAGGTTAATATATCACTAAACCTTTCCACATTAATAACTTCCTAAAGTGTCACATTAAATCAGAAAAACAGGTGACTACTGCCACCTTTCTATTAGGTGGATCTGGCAACACGGAGGCTGCACCCGCGTTCACAACGCGCTCTCAAGCCCCGTTCAGTTCACTGCGCCAGCTTCTCGCAGCAACATGAATTGCAAACACTCATATGAGGTGGTTTAAACACTGCTAATTAATCATTCAGAGAGCTTGACATTTTATTTTTGAATGTAAAAAAAATGACCGAGGTCCGGACCTCGGTGACCTCATAGCTGGCTACGGCCATGTGAAGAAGACTATACATTCGCGAGATGGACGTTCATGCCATCTTCACCATTAACCGATTTTCCACTGGCCAGCGCGAGCACAGAGGCCGAAATCATACTTCACGGCACTCCTGTAAAAAATAAATCGCTATACAAATATATCAGACGCTGCCATTTAGTCTTTATTTACAGACTTGGACACCACACGCGGCTATTGACTGAACACGAACAGGTAATTTAGCCTACTTGCATTTTTCATTCGTTAATGTCTCGCGGTCTTTTTTTTTTTTTTTTTTTTTTTTTACAATTAAAACTAAAAGTCTGTTGTAACGCAAGCCTTACTGAACATGTACCGAGTAAAATATTACTGAAAATTGATAAGTAATGCCTTACACTACTGCGTTACAGCAAAAAGTAATATGTTACTGTAATGCATTACTTTTGTAACGCGTTACTCCCAACACTGGAGATGATGATGATCAAAACCAAACAGATGTTTTAGTTTTTTGGCATGAGCTGTACAGGCTCCGCCCTCTTCTGGAAAGCGGGGTGGGGAGCAGCAGCTCATTTGCATTTAAAGATACATGCATGAAATTAAAACAGCATGTTTTTCCTTCCACTGTCATGTAGTTTTTGTGAACATTTTCCCCTAAGTTTGGTATGATTTAAAATTAAGCCATGAATCACTTTAGCAGCATTACATTTTTTAGAGTAAAGTGTGTCCCCTCTAAATTTTTAAATACACCCTTTAGTAATTCACCCTGCCATCAACTCTAATCAAACAATTGGGCTTATATTTTGTGTTCCCGGGCATTATTCGCCATCTTCTTGGTGTCACAGACTGTTCAATTCTTCATTATGTTTATTCATCTGTTTACAAACCCATTTATAATTCTACCCTGAGCCTTCAGCATGACATAAATTCCAAATTAAAATTTCACAGGCCCTCAACTTCCATATTCCCTAATTAGTCTAGTGCAACAGAGGTGCCAATCTCTGTGTTGAGGTTGGCAATAAAAGTGAAGCAAGTAACATTTTCCTCTAACCTCTAACCTAAAACAACAAGAGTAAAACAGAAAGCCGTTTTCTTTATGCCTGTCTATTTCAGCCACCAGCATTTTATAACTTTCAGAACATTGAGATGAGAGATTCAAGCGGTTTGAGGAACTTTTCGGCTGTTATGAAGCAATCCTCATAACCCTGTCACAGGCCTTTACTGCTGCCTCTGATATTTCACCTTTTATCGCATCTGGCAGTGTTTGAAAGAATAAAGAGAGAAAAAAATGAGGCACACAGAAGGAGAAAAGGCTTGGATGAGAGAATGAGAGACCATTTCTGAGAAAGATGGGCAGCCACAGACAAAGCACAGCAATTTACCACTTTATATTGTGTTTATAAGGCAAAACTGAGATAGAAAAGAAAGTCGCAGCTTGACAATGCATCAGTATGAGTTCTACTCAAGCTGTACAAAAATAAAAATAAAAGATAATAAAAAATAAGCCCAAATCAATGTTCTTATTTGAAAGGAAAACTAACCAGACAAAAATCGAACAAAATTCTCAGACAGTCAAGAGAGGACACAGTTAACTGTATACTATTGTCATGGTTCTTTCACAAAAATTAAAATAAAATGAAATGGGAGGAAAAACAATAATTCAGTGCTTTTGTATAACAAAGTTTATAGTGCAACACAATGCTTTTGTGAGAGAATGCAAAAGCATTCAAAAAAAAAAAAAAAAATCTATTATTTTTCCATTATTATATGACTCAATCTTCTATTCATTTATTGATCCATTATATATATATATATATATATATATATGTATGTATATATATATATATATATATATATATATATATTTGATATTTTTTTTATATTTAAAAAAAGTTTGTATTTTAAATTGTATTTAACCATCTTTCCTTACCTCCAAATATTTGCCAAACTGTATCTACCACTAGAATCTGTTAGCCTTTCCTCTCTTTATATTTGTTTTTGCTATTTTTTTTGTTTGAGTCCATCAAGTTCCATTTTTTAACTTTATTTTAAACTCACTTCTAAGTCTAAAGTTTAATAGTGTAACTGACAGGCAGATCGGCAGTCTTGAGTAAGCTGGCATCAGTCTGCCTCACTTTATAACTTTAATCTGATGACACTTTCCCACAAATTTCATCATACTTTTAATATTCTCCCTTATACACTTTCTTTTTTATCTGTCATTCTTCCTCCCATCCATTTAAAATGCAGCCGCATCCCCATGGATGAGCAACAGTTTGTTGTTTTGTCCTTGAGATGCCCACTTCAATTCCGTTACGTATAACAGTTACTTTCTGGAATACACCCATTCAATGCTTTTTCTGTCGGCAAAATGGCTAGCCGTTTGCTTTGCAATATTTGGATAAATAGCACTCAAAAGATGATTCATCCCTTGAGTAATGAAGGCATATGTTTTTTGACAGAATTAATTAATGCATTTTGATCTGTTTCAGAAAATGTGGGGTGGAAATACTGTGGTACACTGGATTCAATAATAGCGCCCTCACAATCTGGCCTTGTTAGTAGCATGTTTGTGTTAATGCATGGGAGGGGATGCGATTAGAGTCCGCCAAGCCTGCCAATAGAGTGTATTTAGCTGAGACGAAGAGTGGGTGCACATTGCCTGCATGTCTGGCGGCAATACACAATTGTGCAATGAAATGCCGAGTATTTGGGTGACAGTAGCGGCAGGTTTCCAGTGCCAGCGTTGGTTGGCATGGCAAATTGCATCGCTGAGTCCATCAATTTTAGCTCCCATCTAACATTACAACCACTTAGTATAGTCACTCAGACCATTTGCGATTACATCCCAGTATAAAATTCACTTCCTCTATGGGTTAAGAGGTAATGTTTTATTCACTGTAGTGTTTTAAAACCCTTGATCAGACAAGTGGAAATGTGATGCTTTTCTGGGTTTCATATCTGCATAACACTCAGATGAATTTAGTCTTAAGTGAAGCACTTCTATTTCATCCAAACTCCACAAGAATCAACATATGCTTCCCAGTCAACATATAACATCACTGTTTTATCTCGTAGAATCAGCGCAATTAGCATGTCCAAAGACAAAATGACAGAATTAGAAACTGTAATGACACCTGTGGAGGAATGATACAAAATGAACAACAGGTTTGTACTATAGGTAACTAGGGTAGGGTACCATTCACATTTTAACAGATACCAGTACCGGTACTAGAAATTAGGTGCGAGTACCCAACGGTAGGCCTACCTTTTTTTTTTTTACTTTTTTTTTTTTACTTTTTTTTTTTATTATTTAGGCATATTTACCTCAATAACTGTAAAGAAACTAAGTCATTTGTAGAAGTGTTATTGGCATTATGCCAGAGCTGCCTTCGCTGTCTGCCATTGTCTGTGATGCTTGAATATTAGTAAAAACAACCATTTTAGTAGTAAAAAAAAATGTATGCAAAAAATTCTATGAAATGTTTTGTTTTCCACAAATTCTGTGTTGTGAATTTTCTAGTAATAAAATGAAGACATAAAACATTAATTTAATTTATCTTTTATATGAATTAAACTTTTTTGTCAAACAACATGCGACACAACTGAGCTTTACACTGTTAAAATTACAACATAGAAGAAAAAGTGATTATTCCTTAAAAAAATGTTTTTGATAATAGTTTATTATTATTAGTGTTAGTATTATTATTAAATTGAGATATTTAAAATTCTACTGTACAACAGAATTATCAGTTAAACCAAACTTTTATTTTGACCGGTTTGGGTGAAGACATTTGAGTTTGGATATATAAGGATGATTTTTATATATAAGGATAGTTTTTCTTAAATGAAACTGTAAAATGCTGATGAACTTCAGTGACTCTCAGAGCGGCTCTGGAAATGCATTCATGTTCTCTTATAGTGAGACTGCAGAGGATGAAAAACACAGCGAGCGTCACGCGTGCTTCAGTGTGTGTGAGGTAAATGAAACCGCGCGTCTGCGCCACTCATTCACACAGAGAACATGCAGGATTCGTATATAAAGTCTTACTCTCGCGCCCAGATGCACTCTCAGGTATCGAAATTTGGCACCGATTGATTTAATGTGAATCGGTACTCGCTACTCGGTAGTACTGACGTAATTAGGTCGGTGCCATTAACCCAACCCTATAGGTAACGGAGGCCAGCTAGTAGAGAGCTGTGGAAGTAAACCTCACTCCCCTGGCCTCAAGCGGCGCACAAGTGAATTACCTTAGAGGCTGCGGCCTTTTGCCTCCTTGTTTGCGCGCCTGTCTCCCGTGCCGGTGACGCTAGTTTGAATCCCTCTCAGAGCGATTGTAAGTTTAGGACCAGTTAAATTGGTCCCGGGACCCGAATGGGAATGAGGTTTAGGGGGTGAGTGTAGCAACAGTTGCTGTGGGAATTGAACGTTTATGCAAATAGAACAGCAACACGATGGGGCGACTGGACTACTAATGGAAGCACAGAAAATTATCTACCGCTTAAAATAATAAGAAACTGAGACATTCGAATATTTCGAACAATCTGCTTATACCCCAATGATGGTTAGGTTTAGGGGTGAACATTCATGCTTAATTGTTTTATTTTTTTATATCGTACAGTTTCGAATCTCATCGTGAATTCTGAATCTCATAGAAAATTGCCACCTCATAAATTAATCATGTTTTCCTATGAGATCAGGTTTGAACGCCAACTAGAAACCAACAGTACAGCAACTTAAGTTCTGTCAGTTTGAAAAAAACATATTTAATGAACTACTTTAACTTTTACAGACCTTCATTGCAATGCTAAAAATTATGTTGGAGGTATGGTTGATGCGGATTAATAATGTGAATTTCAGTATCATCAAGATTAAATTATAAATGTTTGGTAGTGCAGTTTTTTGCTCTATCTTCAGGGAACTATTTACTGAATAACTTGGGGAATGATTCATGGTAAACAGTCGTTAACCTCTCTCTATTAAAAGGGGTCTGGAAATGTGACATTTAGAGTAAATCAACACTTATGGATAAATAATAAATGAATAGAAAACAAACAAGTTGTGGGATAAATAATCACTCTTAAAGTTCATAGCCGACTGTGTTTGCCACCTCAGGGTAACAGGCCCAATTAATATTTATTAATTAAAAGAACCCTGATGATTGCAGTTCTGTAACCGCAGGCTAGCAAAAATATATGAATATGTGTGCGACCAAACAAGGCATCAATACAGCCTAAACGCCTGCGACAGAAAATAAGCATTAAAAAGTGCAGTGGCTGTATAATTAATCATTATGATTTCCCTCAGGGATCTGTAATTCTAGGAACAGCATGTGTTAGTATGTGGTATGCAGACAGGCTGTATTTCTTGTAGACGGCATTGCTGTACCTTCACTATTCTTCTGCCATTACATTATTTTGTTTCACATAAGGGTAATAAATAAATAAAAAAATTTAGCGTATTTATATCTTGATGGAAAAGGTATTTCATTATATAAAAAAAAATATAAAAAAATGTATATACTTTTTAACCACAATTGTTCGTCTTGTGCTGGTCTGCGATGCGCCAGGCATTACATAATCACGTTGTAAAGGTCACGCTGGACGTAGGCAGAAGTACCGCCCCATTGTTTTAAACATCCAGGATACGCACACGAAAGGACCATTTTAAACAATAAACTGACACAAAGACATAAATATGTCATTCAACATACAATAAAATTTGAACGATCCTCCTTCTCCACACTTGTAAACAATGGGGCGGTACTTCCGCCTACGTCCAGCATGACCTTTCCAACGTGATTACGTAATGCCTGGCGCATCGCAGACCAGCACAAGACAAACAATTATGCTTAAAAAGTATACACATTTAAAAAAAAATTAGAAAATGACCGATCGTTTCGCTAGATAAGAGCCTATTGCTCAGCTGGGATCGTGCAGAGCCGTTTGAAGCTCTTCAACGCCCTTTGAAACTACCTTGATTTGGACTTCAACAATTTGGTTACCGTTGAAGTCCATTGTGTGGAGAAAAATCCTGAAATGTTTTCCTCAAAAAACGTAATTTCTTTTCCACTGAAGAAAGGAAGACATGACCATCTTGGATGGCATTGGGGTGAGTAAATTATCAGGAAATTTTCATTTTGAGGTGAACTAATCATTTAAGTAATTTTACCTTGCTGGAGAAATCAGGTTGTATCTACTGAACTCAGTTTTAATCAGTAGACTTAAATAATTTATTTAATTTCAACAAAACCATTTATTTCAAATTTTACCACATGAAATAAATTTTCTAAGTTGAACTGACAAATATTTTTTTTCAGTGCAATCGCCAGACAAACCGAGATTTGCACAGTGCTTATCCAGTCTGTCTGAGTGCAAGTCTTAGTCATTTTTCAAAACGACACCCGTGCATTAATCATTACGGTGCATCTGTTTTTTACTTTCTCTCTTCCAAACGTCTCTAAAAGTGCTAAAGGAGTTATCCGAGGACTAGTTTTGACAAAATTAGGACAACTGTTCCACCCCTGCGCCCACTTCCAACATCTTTCCATTTCACCCTCTCCATCTATCCCTCATTTGCATTGTGCTCTGTCCGGCGATGCCTCTCTCTGGGGGCCGGCGAGGGTTTCCATGGCGACTCAGTGGGTGTCTGAGCGTGAGGGTGGTCTGAAGGATGGCGACTTCCTCTTTCAGCTACATGACACGAGCACAAAAAGAACAGCTCTGAAAGAGAGGGTCGGAAAAAAGGAGCAGAAAGGAGGTGAGGAGGGGCGGGCCATCAGGGGTCAGGAATAGGGGTCAGTGTAATTTGCACAGCACTGCTTCTCTTTGATACAGGGCGGTGAGAGGGAGCGTGGTTCATCTGTAGGGTTCCTGCCTGCCTGTGTGAGGGGAATATCCATCGCTCATTCAGGGCTTGTTGAAATACAAAGAAGCATCAGGAGAGTACAAAAGTAGAGGGAGAAAGTTACCCCAGGAGACAAACACAGATCTGCCTCTCTTGTCTTTCAAATGGACCACAAATTCTCTATAGAGTTTTGGGGCTGGGTTCAAAAACATCCTTAACTGCTATTTTCTTCTTATTTTCTAAATTAAGAATAAAGTTAAGAGAATTTTGTATTTCCAAAAAAATTAATTCTTAAGAACTTTTCTAAAACAAAACCTAAGAAGAGTTTGAATTCCTGTGAAAAACGTTCTCAAAAATCTTCGTAAATAACCTCTTAAAGTTAGGACAACCTTCAACTTGTCTTCAGTGTTGGGAAGGTTACTTTGGAAATGAAATGTAATGTAACTGATTACATGTGATTACTTTTTGATTACTTTTCAAAATTTCTAACGAATGTTTTCAACTGTTAATCATTTTCAAACCAGGCAGGGTTAACCTGCAAATTCAAACGTTTATGCAAATTCGAAAAACGGCACTGCAATTTCAAACAAGAGAACCAATCAAAAGCATTAGAATAGCATCGCTTTACTAAACGGCCTTTAAACCTATCATTCAATCAGCCTGTTCTCACGTAAATGCGTCTCTATAGCACGCATTGTGTATTATCGTGCAATTTATACGCGAAAATGAGTTTTTTACGTGCATATGATACGCAGTTTTTGCGTGCATCTACCCAAACGTATAATACACACGCACCCCACACCACTAATTCTACCCAAACGTATAATACACACGCACCCCACACAACTACTAAACCTACCCTAACCAACCCATGCGTATCCTATGCACGTAAAAACTCATTTTCGCGTATAAATTAAACGATAAACACACTACGTGCTATGGAGATGCATTTAGTGTGATCGGGTTGCATTCAACATATCCTAGCTTTTTGCAGAAAATATTCAGCGTATACATCTAATACATATTAATATTACTAGGGATGTGCACAAATACTTTGAAATTACACCAATGATTGATAATTTAAACATGGATGAGTCATGATTATGTGTGACATGACTTGATTCTGAACTTGAAACCTAAACAAGTCAAATAAAGACCTTGTTTTTAATGTTATATTTATGACAATCTTCACCAATGTTCAGCACATATGAGAGCGCTTCCTCTTGAGAGAGACTCTTTAAAATAACTATTAAAAAATACACGGTGCATTAAAAAAGGCGACATGCCTTTATTATGATTATTACAGTAATCTGCACACAGCGCAAAAAGACGCGGTGTTTGTTTCTCATTGAGTCGATCAGCGAGTTTTTAGCAAGAACCACCGTACAATAAGATAACACTAAACACTGTCATTTTCTTCATAAGGAAATAAATATGTTCTTAAGAAAATATTTGAGTACTTTTCAGTCATGACAACTCTCGGTGTAGTTTGAAACGCAATATTTATTAATGAGAAATATTAATGTAAATGTAAATAGTTTTGGTTTTGGCAGACTACATCTTCTACACTGCTGGAGTGGAGACACTGCTAGACCCGAATAAAACAGAAAGAAAACTTACGAAGACTTAAACTGACAGTAAAAGTGCTGCAGCAAATAAGAAACCCCCGTAGTAGATCTAGACAGGTGGAGCTGGGGAGGAGGAGGGTTAAGACAAGCACGCAGTCTAATGCTACCTGGTCAGACCAGAATATAAAAGGCAAGCCTAGATAGGAAGAACTAAGTATTTCTTTATCTCTTTCTTAAAAAAAAAAGATTGTCATAAATCTGGCCCCTGTTTCTGGACCTTCGTTTTTAATTAAGTGCATTGTGGGGACGTTTTTTCTCCCTCCAAACAGATACCAGCTTCTAGAGCATGAATGTGGAACATCGGACCCTGAGAGACATACTACCACAATGTGAAAATCTTCACTTCTATTCTTAAAAAATGCTCACAGGGACAGAAGCCAATGACAAAATTATAAATGGACTGCATTATTCTTAGTCTAACTTTACATACGCTTACATAAGAAAGTGCACAGCAGGTATTCAGATGCCCAGCGTCCACTCAAACTCCGTGGATCCACTGCAACTTTTTTCCTAAGTGCTTGATAATGTTTTTGAGTGCATTTACATTTATGAATAATTGATGGTGTGAGTGGTTCAGGAAAAGTGTGTTGGTTTACATAGTGTAAGCTACACATGTCAGGGAGCGAGCTTGTGTATAATGTAACAGGGAAATGTAAGTCAGAGTTACTGCATTACTGTAGTCCTGCTTACCTCTGTGTTCATATGATACTGATTCTTACGCACACACACACACACACACACACACACTGAAGTTTCAGCATCATTACTGCAGTCTTCAGTGTCTCATGATCCTTCAGAAATCATTCTAATAAGATGCTCAGGAAACATTTCTGACTATTATCAATGTTGAAAACAGTTGCCCTGTTTAATATTTTTGTGGAAAAATTTTTTTAGGATCCTTTGATGAATAGAAAGTTCAAAAGAACAGCATTTATTTGAAATAGAAATACTTTGTTGCATCATAAATGTTTTTACTGTCACTTTTGATCAATTTAATGTGTCCATGCTCAATAAAAGTATTAGATTCTTTACAAAACTTTCCCAAACAGTAGTGTACACTCACCGGCCACTTTATTAGGTACCCCATGCTAGTAACGGGTTGGACCCCCTTTTGCCTTCAGAACTGCCTCAATTCTTCGTGGCATAGATTCAACAAGGTGCTGGAAGCATTCCTCAGGGAGTTTGGTCCATATTGACATGATGGCATCACACAGTTGCCGCAGATTTGTCGGCTGCACATCCATGATGCGAATCTCCCGTTCCACCACATCCCAAAGATGCTCTATTGGGTTGAGATCTGGTGACTGTGGAGGCCATTTTAGTACAGTGAACTCATTGTCATGTTCAAGAAACCAATTTGAAATGATTTGAGCTTTGTGACATGGTGGAAGTAGCCATCAGAGGATGGGTACATGGTGGCCATAAAGGGATGGACATGGTCAGAAACAATGCTCAGGTAGGCCGTGGCATTTAAACGATGCCCAATTGGCACTAAGGGGCCTAAAGTGTGCCAGCAAAACATCCCCCACACCATTACACCACCACCACCAGCCTGCACAGTGGTAACAAGGCATGATGGTTCCATGTTCTCATTCTGTTTACGCCAAATTCTGACTCTAACATCTGAATGTCTCAACAGAAATCGAGACTCATCAGACCAGGCAACATTTTTCCAGTCTTCAACTGTTCAATTTTGGTGAGCTCTTGCAAATTGTAGCCTCTTTTTCCTATTTGTAGTGGAGATGAGTGGTACCCGGTGGAGTCTTCTGCTGTTGTAGCCCATCCGCCTCAAGGTTGTGCATGTTTTGGCTTCACAAATGCTTTGCTGCATACCTCGGTTGTAACGAGTGGTTATTTCAGTCACTGTTGCCCTTCTATCAGCTCGAACCAGTCTGGCCATTCTCCTCTGACCTCTGGCATCAACAAGGCATTTCCGCCCACAGAACTGCCGCTCACTGGATGTTTTTTCTTTTTCGGACCATTCTCTGTAAACCCTAGAGATGGTTGTGCGTGAAAATCCCAGTAGATTAGCAGTTTCTGAAATACTCAGACCAGCCCTTCTGGCACCAACAATCATGCCACGTTCAAAGTCACTCAAATCAACTTTCTTCCCCATACTGATGCTCGGTTTGAACTGCAGGAGATTGTCTTGACCATGTCTACATGCCTAAATGCACGTAGTTGCCGCCATGTGATTGGCTGCTTAGAAATTAAGTGTTAACGAGCAGTTGGACAGGTGTACCTAATAAAGTGGCCGGTGAGTGTATATTAGGCAGTCTATTTGTATTATTTCAATGGAGTATGACATTAGCATGCTGCTGAGCTGATGGCAATACGTATAAATAGGCTATACATACAGCTGCATTATAAGTGAAATTTTTTTTTAAATCCATTTTTATTTACATCAAAATATTTGTATTGATACTTTTCAGTATAAAATAAACGTAATGTTTATTTGTAATAAATTTCTTGCTTCATCCGCCCCCTTGGATTTATTTTTTCACTAGCTATCTTGGGACTGACTTTACTACAACAATGGATACAGTACAAGCAATGCTGCCATATAATTTGGCTAAAAGGAGGTATCTTAGGAGGCAGAATGATCAACTTGCCTACTTTTTGGAACAGTCTTCAAGTGAGTTAATGCCTTAAAATGTTGCCTAAGAAGGCACTTGAGGTTCTGAAACACAGCATGTGTCTGATCATACTGCTCCAGTCTCAGTTGCAGCATTATCCTTCATCCTTGTCTCTCAGTCAAATAACACATCACATTTCAGCCAACAATTTCCACATTTGACTTTTGCGACTAATAAACCGACTTCCTCCTGTCTGAGGGGCGTTCGAGGCGCTCTGAGGTCATATAATTAAAGGAGAACGCGTGGGCTCGTTCTTTGTGTCTGGGACGCTTATTTGAGAGAACGGAACAGGAACTTAGGATTCATTTGTTTGGAACTCAGAGTACATCTATAATATAGTGCTGGGATTGACTTATATACACACCGTTCTCTTTCCCAGTCCTCTCTATTCCATCATCTCACCTCACCCGTGTCTTCATACATATCTGCCTTATTATTTTCTCTCTCCCTTCTCCGTCTATCTTCTTTTTCTCTGACGTGGTCATGGTAAGTTTCTCAATGTCAGTTACACAATTGGTAAAGGCAATTTTTATGACAGCTCCACCTTATTAACCTTTTCAAGTCTGAGCAGGGATGTGTGTCATTCAACACCCTCTCTGTTTCACTTTCTGAGACAGTTGGCCTTGGTTAACAGGTACAGACAGATCGCTGGGAGACGTTTGTCACCGTTCTGTCCCTTTTCACTTGCGTTTTACAGTAAACCCGAGTTTATCTCTGCCTATATTCTCAGAAGCTCACCACAAATTCTCTGCTGGTTCCTGCCTGAGGAAGAAATCTTGTTCTATGGGGTCACATCTGAAGTTACATTTTCCTCTCTCTCTCGCTCTCATAAGCATTTTCCTATCCTTTAGTTATTTTAATGTCACATCTCAAAGGCATTCAACTGATTTCATCCCTTATGACATTCAGTGTGTATAGCTGCCAAAAGTGCTCCCCTGTGGCAGAAGGCGTCAAAAGTGGACTGAAGGGTGTGCCGAAGATGCTGTATTATTTTTAGGTTGATCCTGGCAGCTGTTTGGATTAAATTTCTGCTCTGAGTCTTGGCATGTTTATGGGCAAATTCTTCAAATAATTTAGCCATAAGGGAAAGATGATAACACGATTATGCAAAAAAAAAAAAAGAATAAATAAAAAAAAAAAAAATTTTATTTCACTTTACTCATATACTAGAGGGGAAAATAAATACAAATATTTTCTATTTTTTTTATAAAAAATGTTTTATATTGGTAACACTATTTGTTAACATTAGTTAAGTCAATTTATTAACATGAATTAACAATGAAAAATATGTCTAAAGTAGCCTATTTAATTAACAATGTTAATTTCAACATTTCCAATACATTATTAAAATCAATATTATGACTTGAGCTGACATGAACTAACATTGAACATTGTATTTTTTATTAACTATGTTTACAGAGATTATTAAATAACAAATGTAATGCTAATTGTTAA